>NC_039256.1:965624-1265624 GCF_003368295.1 Carassius auratus | reverse complement strand
GCATTAAGGGACCAGTGGATGGAGTTTATTTTTACAGAGCATCAACGGAGTTGTGCAAGTGTTTTTGTTTGTTCCCTGCATTTCGAAGAGGAAAAAAAAAAAAAAAAAAGACGACATAAAGTGGAACTTAGTCATTTTCCAAACCTGCTAAGCAAATATATATAGTTTCAGTACATACCACATAGAGACACCTTTGCTGATGCTGCTCTCGTTAAATTTCAGCCTCTGGATCTGATTCTGGATCTGATTCTGGATCATAAATCTACGCTGAATCTGACTGTTAGCAATGGTTTGTTTTGGATGATGTTTTTTTCCTCACAGTAATGTCACAGCTTCCAAACTCTCTCAACGCAAAAGCCTACTGGCGCTCGTGATTCTTTAGCTCCGCCCACACGTCACGCCTCCAGCCGCTCGTGTTTTTCCGGGAAAAACTGTACAGACTATCTTTCTCTTATAAATATAATAAAACTAAAGACTTTTTGGAGTTATGAAGGATGCAGTACTACTCTATAGGTACTCAAGATTAACAGGATATTGAGTGAAAATGAGCATTTCACCCCCCCTTTAAAGAGAATAGAACTGCCAAGTCTGAAATGGTGCAGGGAAGACAAAATGCAATGGCCGCCAAGCGCACATTTCTGTGTCAGCGTTATCATCCTGAACATACACTTGCAGTGCGCTATGTTGATGGGCCTGGGATCTAGAATCAGGTGGAGTCCTCCATCTCTCTACCACAATATGGCGACTGTAAAATCTGCTCTCCAGCTCGCGTGGAGGGACTCATTCTATTGATCCTTTTTCGAGCAGTCTCTTTTGTCTCAGAACCAGGGCATTTCAAGGAAATGTTAGAGACTACACCATGCTGTTGAAGCAGGGAGGTCTGCGTCTGATTTGAAGGGGGTACCCACACTCTATCACAATGAGTAACCAGCATGAGATTCCCAGAATAGTTTTGCATGCGCTCAGGAACTGACATAGGGGCTCGGTCTTTGGATGCACCGGTGAGTGATACGCGGTCATAACCTTTGTGACGGGGCAAGCAGGTGGGGGCAAGCAGCACTACAGTGAGTGAGTGAGGAGGAAAGAGCTCTTTTGTGCAAATGTATGAATTTTTGAATTTTCACGCTCTCATCAAACATAAATTTCAAAACTTTTGAGACCGCTTGCAACTCTTGGGAGCTGGGCCGATCGTGCACTCTACCCTTCTCTCCACGCTGTCAGGAAGACGCCTTGGCAGCTGACGGTGGGTGGGAGTCACAGCACTGGCTCATCCACTTGCTGTAGCACCTCTTCCCAGGTCCCTTTACACTTCCCTCCACACATATGGCTCCTGGCGAGGTACAGCAGTGGTCGTGTAGCAGCTGGGAGCCTGGTGTCCCTGCACTGCGATGAGCCATGCGCCAAAGACCTTGATCTTGCGGTCTTCTGGTGCAAAGAGCTACTCGGCATTACATGGCTCATAGCTTTGGCCTGGTTTTAAACACTGAGCAAGTTTACTATGTCAGAAAATCCATACATATGGAGTATGTGGGTATGTGGGTCGCGGCATCTGCACCTGTCAGATTGTTGTGGGGAAAAACTAATTTAAAGCAGGTTAACATAAGGCAGCAAACAAAATGTGAAAAATTTAAGGGGTATAAATACATCTGCAAGGCACTGTAAATAGTTTATTAGCCATATTCTTAGGTTGTTCAGCAAAGTGAAGGTGGAGATTCTGACGTAATTGTCAGATGCACAGCATTTTATACTATCTCTCGAATGCATATTTGCGGTATTTGCAAACTTTGGGACAATTGGCCGTTCATTTGGACTGGCGTGAGCCAATACGACTTCAGGAAAGGTTGGAAGGGAAGGCGTTCCCATAATGGAGAAATGTCTCTGTGATGTCTGTGAGAGGGAGCTGTATCCCACAATGCCATAGTCTCAACTTCAGAAGAAGATATTTATTACCAGGTATGTTTTCACACACAAGAAATTTGACTTGACAATTAGCTTCCAGTGTAAAAGAAAGTACAACATAGTGCAAACATACATTAGAATAACACAGTAAAGATGTAATATAACACTGACATAAAAAACAAAACATTAAATGATGTACTATATACAAGAAATTGAAGTATAGGAAAATAATTTTATTGTTTTAGATAAAAGTACAGGTACAAACCCGAATCCAAAAAAGTTGGGAAACTGTATTTGTGAGTAAAAAAGGGAATGGAATAATTTACAAATCTAATAAACATGTATTTTATTCACAATAGAATATAGATAACATATAAAATATTGAAAGTGAGACATTTTGAAATGTCATGACAAATATTGGCTCATTTTGAGCTACACATTCCAAAAAAAGTTGGGACAGGTAACAATAAGAGGCTGGAAAAGTTAAATGTACATATAAGGAACAGCTGGAAGACCAATTTGCAACTTATTAGGTCAATTAGCAAAATGATTGGGGATAAAAAGAGCCTCTCAGAGTGGCAGTGTCTATCAGAAGTCAAGATGGGCAGAGGATCACCAATTCCCCCAATGCTGCCACGACAAATAGTGGAGCAATATCAGAAAGGAGTTTCTCAGAGAAAAATTGCAAAGAGTTTGAAGTTATCATCATCTACAGTGCATAATATCATCCAAAGTTTTTGTGCCTGGTTGTTCTGGTGGGCAGTACTGTGAAGTGCCTACCAGAAGGCAGCAGTTTGAAGAGATAGTTGGCTGGGTGTGAGGGGTCCAAAGTTATTTTTTAGCCCTTTTCCTCACTCTGGAGATGTAAAGAAGTTGGAGGCTGGGCAGAGGGGCACCAGTAATCCTTTAAGCAGTCCTGACTGTCTGCTGTAGTCTCTTGATATATGATTGGGTAACTGAACCAAACCATACAGTTATAAATGAACACAGGACAGACTGATGGCAGAGTAGAACTGTTTCAGCAGTTGAATTTCCTCAGCTGGCAAAGGAAGTTCAACCTCTGCTGGGCCTTTTTTGCAATGGGGTCTATGTGATTGTCCCACTTCAGGTTCTGAGAAATGGTGGTGCCCAGGAACCTGAATTACTGCAGTCGCAGTGCTGTTCATGATGGTGAGTTGGGGGAGTGCAGGGGGGTTTCTCCTGATGTCCACTATCATCTCCACAGCATGTTCAGCTCCAGGTTGTTAAGACTACACCACACAGCTCAACCTTCTGTCTGTTAGCAGACTCGTCTCTGTCCTTAATGAAGCCGATAACTGTAGTGTCATCTGTGAACTTCAGGAGCTTAACAGAGGGGTCCTTTGAAGTGCAGTCCTTTGAAGAGCACTGGAGAGAGAACACATCCCTGGGGTGTGCCAGTGATGGTGATAGTCCTGAATGTGTGTTTGCCCAGCCTCACTAGCTTCTGGCTGTCTGTCAGGAAGCTGGTGATCCACTGACAGATGGAGGTGGGCACGGAGAGCTCTATGAGTTTGCCTGAGAGAAGGTCAGGCATGATGGTATTAAAGGCTGAAGTCCACAAATAACATCCTTGCGTAGTTCCCAGATCTGCCAAGTTGTTGCAGGATGTAATGCACAGACCTGTTTTCTCTGTAGGCAAACTGTAGAGGATCCAGCAAGATTCTAGTTATGTAATTCAGGTAGGCCAAGAGCAGTCTCTCAAGTGACTTCATGACCACAGATGTGAGAGCGGCAGGACTGTAGTTGCTAAGCCCAGTGATTTTGGGATTTTTGGGAACCGGAATGATGGTAGAGGATTTGAAGCAGCAGGGAACTTCACACAGCTCCAATGATATGTTGAAGATCTGTGTGAAGATGGGGGCCAGTTGGTCAGCACATATTTCTCCTTAAGAAATAAACGATGTGCAAATCCGGCGTCAAACTGGGCCTTGTTTGTAAAACAAGCATCTTCGAAATGCAGGGAACAAACAAAAACACTTGCACAACTCCGTTGGTGCTCTGTAAAAATAAACCCCATCCACTGGTCCCTTAATGCTGTTTTTTTTTGTGGTAATCTGTACAGGGTTTTCTTGCCCTGGCAACCAAAAACACACTTCTTTTGTGACATTTGGCGACGCTCTGGCTCTGATCAGTGAAGTCTGTTGTGCTCTCAGTGCTCTGCTATACGGGAGCGCGCTCTTCCGTCAGAAGTGCCTCAGGACCCATATAAGGAAATTCTGCTCCATCTAACGTCACACAGAGCCATACTCGAAAAAAACTTTCCGAAACTTGTGACAAACCGGAAGAAAACAAAAATACACTTTCAAACGTACAACTTAATTTTTGAAACTTTGTCCATGTTTAGCATGGGAATCCAACTCTTTAACAGTGTAAAAAAACTCAGTATGCATGAAATAGCATTTCACCCCCTTTAAATATTTTGTTAGTGGGTGACAGAAACATTCCCTTTATGTGATATTTAATGCGCATCTTGTCAGTAAAGCTGGTTGTGTAATCAGCGGTAAATCTCAATCACCTGCGCACTTTCAAAAGGAGCAGCATTAATGTTCAACTGGAAGCAGCTGCAGAGAATGATCACTGTAGGACATCAAAGTATCGCGAGAGAGATTAATAAGAGAGCACACGGATCCAATGCATTCGGATCACTCGTGCAGCACTTTAATGTCATACAGTGATCATTCTGTGCAGCTGCTTCAAGTCAAACACCAATGCTGCTCCTTGTGAAAGTGCGCGGGTGATGGAGATTTACTGCTGATTACATAACCAGCTTTACTGACAAAATAAATTAAATATTGCGTGTGATTTATCCATAGACAGTAAAAGAAATGGACACAGCGACCCCATTGGAACTCAATTGAGACAAATGAAGCCCAGTTTTAGCGTTTTTTAGCACTTCCGTTTCTGATGCGCAGACTCAAACGAAGCTTGACGACGTCAGCAACCTGTCTGACAGATGTAAATCTTGTAGTAGCTGTGCATGCAAACTGCCATCGTTAATCTTGCAGAGACGGCGAGCTTGAGCGGGGAGTTCTTTGTCGTGAGTGAGCAGGAGTAAGTATTCTGATTAATTATTTTGTATAGTATTTTAAAATGTAACGCCAGTACGCCATATTAAGTTAATTGCCTGTGAGCTTCTCCTCATATCTGTACGGTAATGCGACAGAGAGCCGAGTAGTTATGGCGCAATCGTTAGCCTATTTTTTACAAAAACTGTTTATACGGGGCCATAATGTAACATAGAAGGTAATGGAGCCCTTTATACATTGTCGTGTATCTTTAGAAATAAATAATGGACAAACAGAGTCTTTAAACGCCTCAGATGTAAAGTTATTCGCTGTCAAAGTGACGCCAAAATGAATGGGAGTCAATGGGATGCTAACGCAAGTGAAGTTCTGCTAAAAGATGGCAGCCCCCACCCGACTTCAACTTCCGGTCGAGTTCCTTGCCCCTTGGATTTATCGTGCAGCCCAACTGCCTAAAATATAAAGTATTGGTAAATAAACCAAACTAACATCGGACTACACAGTGCTTGCAGAAAATAACATAATACACAAAGGGAATGTTTCTGTCACCCACTAACAAAATATTATGGCTTATTACCTGAGATCATCTGGGATTTGTCTGCTGACGCTGGTTATCCATCTTCACACACCTGCCACAGCAGCCAAGAGTCGCATTGGAGTGACTTCATGTCCCCTTTGAACTGATTGGCTAGAGGCGCAGCGGTCAATCTAGAATTTGTGGCCAATGGTGACGCTGAGGCCTGCCCTGATTTACATGAAACTCAAACTGCAACTTTTAGAAATGCAAGCGCAGAACGTGGAGACAACAGCAAAGGGGAAAAGACCACAAGCACACAAAAAAATAACATATGAGCAGGAAACCTGATTTTGTTTGCGATTTGGAAAATGTTGAATTCATGTTTCAGATTTGTGTAATCCATGACTGCGCTGTGTGTTATTTTAAAAAATTGCATTTGTTTTTCGGTTTTGTGCGTTATTATTTTACACGTGTTTTTAAATATTTTATTTATGCGCATTATTTTCGATCTGTGACTGCAATACATTTGGTGGGAAAATAATCCCATATCTGAGATATTGTAAAAAGAAAAGCGATATTTTTGTTTTGCAAAGAAATGAAAGCAGATTTTATTTTTTTACAAGAATCCCACTCAAGTGCAGAAGACGTTTTGTTTTGGAAGAACCAGTGGGGTGATGAGCTCTGGTTAACACATGGAACTAACCATTCAGCTGGTGTGATCACTTTGAAAGGCAAATTTAGAGGGGCAATTCTTTATAACCAGTGTGATGTCAAAGGTCATTGGGTAATTTTAGTTATTGAAATTGGCAGTAATATGTTTATATTATGCAACATTTTTGGATATAATTCTTGTGTTCTGAATCAAAATCTGTTGGACACTATAGAAGAAAATGTAAATATTCTCTCAACTAAATTTCCAAAGGCAAAGGTAATTATTGGTGGAGATTTTAATGTGGTTCATGACAATGCTCTAGATAGATTCCCCCCAAGAGTCAATATACAGTAATAAAAATAACAACCTCCAGAATCTTTGCAATAATTTAGCTCTCATAGACATATGGAGATATAGAAATCCCTTTGTTAGACAATTTACATGGAGCAATGAGCAAATGACTCAGCAATCGAGAATTGACTTTTGGCTAATTTCCTCAGAATTAGAACAAAATGTTTTGCAAACTAAAATATCCCCTGCTATTCTCACTGATCACAGAGTCTTAACTTTAAACATTAAATTTGAAGTTGTCCAATGTAATTGTAGAAATGCAGGCTATTGGAAATTAAATAATTCCTTTTTGCACCATCAAGATTATGTGGAGCATATCCAAACATTAATAAATAAATACTGGACACAGGCACAAATCAGAAAGGAATATGGCACAGTTTGCGAACTGCTAAAGTTTGAAATAAGAAAATTTAGCATTCAATTTGGGAAAAAGTTGGCCATGAAAAAAAGAACACGTATTCAAGACATAATAAAAGAGATTTCAAATTTAACTCAGTCACCTACCCACCCATCAAACAGTGATGATTTAGAAAATTTACAGAAAGAATTAGACTCTATTTATCAAGAAAAAGCCAGAGGAGCCTTTGTAAGATCTAGAAGGAAATGGATGGAAGAAGGTGAAAGAAACAGCAAATACTTTTTTAGTCTTGAGAAAAGGAATGCAGAAATAAACTTAATAAAAAAATTAAAAATTAACAGTACTGTTACTGAGGACCAAGGCATGATTTCTGAATTTGTCTCTAAATATTACACAGATATTTATTCTTTAGGAGAGGATCAAGACAATGCAATGCAAGTCCAAAAACATTGTCTTTAGAAAGTAAAACCGAGTGTTCTCAAGACCTTTCTCTAAATGAAATAGAATTTTGTATAAAAGCTCTTAAAAACAACAAATCCCCTGGAAACGATGGGCTTACATCAGAATTTTATAAAGTTTTTATAAATGATATATCTAAATTCCTGTTAGCAGTATATGAAGAGGCCATCGACAAGGAATCCTTACCTACATCACTTAAACAAGGTGTTATCACCTTGATCCCTAAGCATCAAAAAGATATCCTTTATTAGAAAATTGGCGTCCTATCTCATTATTAAACAATGATCATAAGATAATGGCATCCATTTTTGCAAAACGTATGAAAAATGCATTAAATGAGATTATTGATGAAACTCAGTGTGGATTCATGAAAGGTCGTCACATTTCCTCTAATATTCGTTTAGTTATTGATTTAGTGCAGTATAGTAATTTATTAAATGGAGACCCTTTAATACTTTTTCTTGATTTTAGAAAAGCTTTTGATACTGTAAGCCATACATTTATTTTTGATTCGTTAAAATTCTTTGGTTTTGGACAATATTTCATAAAAAGTGTAAGAACTATGTACTGTGGTAGCAATAGTTCTATTAAACTTGCCAATGGAACATCTCCTAGATTTGAAATAAACCGAGGTATCCGACAGGGTTGTCCAATTTCTGCATTCCTTTTCTTGGTTGTAGCTAGTAATATGATAAATCAACATCCCTTCAAAGGTATTACAGTTAATGAAAGACAAATCAAAATATCGCAACTTGCTGATGACACAACAGTTTTTCTTAGTGATAGTTCTGAGGTACCTCTGGCTTTGAATATCATTGATAATTTTTCAAAATTCTCTGGATTGAATTTAAATCTATCTAAATGTGAGATCCTACAGCTCAAAAATAACAACTTATCCACTGTATGTAATATTCCTGTTAAGAGCATGGTAAACTATTTGGGTATCAAAATCTCTAAAAATACTGATGCAATGGTCAACTCAAACTTTATACCCGTTATCGAAAAAATGCAAAAGAGGTATAATTAATGGTTGGCAAGAGATCTTTCTATTCAGGGAAGAATTTTATTAAGTAAAGCAGAAGGTCTTTCTAGAGCAGCATACCTCCTGTCTTCACTTAATGCCCCAAAGGTTATATGCTCACAAATGGATAAAATTCTCTTTTCATCTGGAGAAACAAGCCTCATAAAGTTAAAAAAAAGTGTCCTTAATAATAAACTATCTGATGGTGGGTTAAATGTTCTTAATTTTACAATTTTCAACCAAAATTAACTGGCTTAAAAACTTTTTAAAAAATCAGACAAGTATTTTCAACATTGTCCCATATTATTTATTTGAAAAACTTGGGGGTTTAAATTTTTTGCTGCAGTGCCCTTATATAACTGGTAAACTCCCCATTGCCTTTTATCACAAACAAGCATTGCTTTACTGGTCACTTTTGTACAAACATCATTTTTCTCCTAGTAGGTGTTTTATATGGAACAATGGTAATATCACTCATAGTAACAAGTCATTATATATGGAGAATTGGGTTCGGCACAACATATTAATTGTAAAACAGTGACAATAATGGGCACTTTTACACTTATCTTAATTTTATTACAAGATATGGCTGTCATGATATTAAAACTCCATATACATTGGGAAGAAGGAGGCGGGAACCGGCGCACAATCAATAACACTTTAATAATTCAAAAATAAATACAAAACGGCATAAATAAAAAGCAAACACATAAAATAATGTCCCAGGCCTGGTCCTCTCTCGTCCTTCACGGTCGTCGCTCCAGTTTTATATCCTTCAATCTCCTACGTGGGACTCGATACCGGCGGTGGGGCGCAGGTGTAGCTCATCTCCAATCACTACACCTGGCCTCACTCCTCGTTCCCACGCCTCTCGGCCCCGCCCCACTCGCCACAATGGCTTTTTTGTAAGTGAAAAAGAATTTAACAAAGTAATCAAGGCTATTGCTAATGGCATACTAATTTTAACCAAATCCTCTGATGTTAATATCAATAATACAAGCCAACAAAATCTCCAACTTTTTGTAAATGGTCTCTCTATTTTTGACAAGCGTTTTAATAATAGTTTTATAAGAAACTCCCTTAATGTTGGATCCAGTCCTCCATGTAAATCAAAATGGCTTAAACCTCACTGTATGTCTTGGCGCAACATTTGGATGCTGCCATATAAATATGTAATTTCTAATAAAGTAAAATTATTCACAGATGTTATCCTGTAAATGCAGTTGTTAGCAGATATATTCATAGTGTTTGTGATAAGTGTACCTTTTGTAATGCATCTGTTGAGGATATTGAACATTTATTATTCTATTGCCCTTGGTCTATTTCTTTTTGGGTTGACTTTAAAATAGACATAACAAAAAAAAAAAAATAATAAACAAAGTCCTTAATTTAGAACCTCACAATATTTTACTTTGTTATCAAAACCCATCTATTTCTGATAAACATATGTATATTATTAATCTGTTAATTATCTTAGCAAAGTTTTATATTCATAAGTCAAAAGTATTTAAAAAGAAACCATCATATATTACATTTTGTTAACACTGATCTTAAAATATATTTTGAAACCCTTTCTAATATAAGATCACAAAACAAGAAGCTTTTAAAAACAATAAAAATTCTAAAGCTTTTCAAATTTATGTAATTGCCCTAATGCAGTTTTTATTTTTTATTTATTTAATTTGTATCTTTTTTTTTGTATTCTTATTTTTATTTGTCTTTGTTTATATGTACGTTTGTATTCAATTGTAATTTTTGTTGTTGCCGCAGTTATTTTGCATGCTTTGAGATGTGCAATGTTTTTCTGTTCACGTTAGTCATTTGTGTGATGGAACTGAATAAAAAAAAATAAAAAATAAAAAATAATAATAATCCCATATCTATGTCGTCACCAGACGCTTCGCGGAACACGTCCCATTCCACGTGATCAAAACAGTCCTGTAGTAGAGCGTCTGATTGGTCCGAGCAGCATCGGCTCGTCCTGAGGGCGTGGCTTCCCGTTTCAGCAGACAGGAGCAGAATGGAAGACTGATCTATTTGCATGTAACATGTAACACATTACAATTTGTATGTGTTCTTCTGTAGTATATTATGTAGTGTTTACTGTTTCACATCGCAGTAGCACTTCATTTCTAGCACATCTTCTGATCGTCTCATGAGATTCTACCTCATTTTTGCAAGTCTCTCTGGATTTGCAAAAGTGCATCCAATGTAAATCTTTTTATGGCGTTTTCATAGTCTGTCCAGTAAGGGGCAGCACTGTGTCTCTGAACATCACTATATTGACTGACACTTAAGAAACAATGAGTCATAAAACAGCAAATTACCTTTCTGATTTATTTATCTTTTATTTAATTTTCCGCTTTCCCCAGCCACACTTCTTGATTCAACCAAGCAACTTACGTTTTATTTAGCAATCAATGCATTTTTTATTGTTTGATTGCTTACATTCTTAGCCATCCCCAATCTTTGCTTGTTTTTGTCTTGACATCTATCAGAGCTGGTTACTGTAAGTTTACACAACTAGAACAATGCTCTCTCATTGTGTTGTCCTCTTTGATTTACATGTTTTAACAGATGCGCTCAGGTAATTTGCTGCTGCAAATCTACATGTTCTTAGATGTCAAAGAGCCAATCAGGCGAGACGTTGACTTTAACTCCATATAAGGACAACCTTGAGTGCTCTAGGTAGTGAGCAGCGGGTGTTTCCCGTGCTGAGGGCACACATTGTTCCTCACAGGGACGCTGGCCGGGCTCAATGTGTGCAGCTCTCCTCACCACACAAATAACCACTGTTGTGTGATGCTGACACACCAAAATACTGATGCAGCATCAATATACATGCTTTCTATGGAAGCCCCAAGAGTCCATGCATGCATTATTAGTAATATCGTATTTCATTATTGTTTAATATTATTATTTATATACCTATACAGAAGTTGATTGTCAAATATATGATTTTAAAGCCGAAAACTCGATCACAAGCAGAGCTAGGTAGTAATTGATAACGTAATCTGGATCACGTAATCCGACTCCAAAAATTAAGTACTTGTAATTAGATTAAATATAGCATTTTATAATCAGACTACAGTTACTCTTTATGGATGAAGGTGATGGCATTAATCACACAGTAACAATGAATTATTCATAATTTACTGATTCTCCTTTATTTCGCTCTTTCATCTGTTTAATGTTCCTTTCTTAAACAGCCTATATGCACTAAGAAAGTCACCCAGTTTTGTGGACATTCACACAGAGATCAGTCACTAGTCAAGTGGATATAATTAGACAGAAAATTAAAAGACTAAACAGCATTTCACCACTGCATCTAAAATCATCTCAGTTTTAAGAAGTGTTACAACATTGCAAATGTAATTATCATTCATGCAATGGGTTATTTAATAGTGTGTTACTATGACTTTTGTATTTCAAACACATAATGCACAAACTGTTCTTTCATATTTCCGTATAATGCAGGCACTCCCAAGTTCCTCTGTAGCCCCTTAAGTACCTATGAGACTTTAAATATTTTAATAATTAAGTATCTCATTTGCCTGCTCATGGTTCTCTGATGCTGGTGAATGGTCATGCAGGTAAACAGATATTTAATTTAGTAAATGTTCTATTTAGTTTGGATATATTTTAATTATTTATTTTAATTTTACATTTTCTGTGACATTATCAATCATTAGCTTTTCATTCAATTTAAACCACAGCTTAAAACTTTGATAAATGCACTTCATGTTGCTAATTACATACCGAATATAAATCTAAACATTTTAGGGAAGTCTTTTCTAATCTAATAGGTTAAAAAAATATATTTCAAACAATAAACTCAATGTTAAAGACAAGATATACTGTATAGAGAGTCTCTCAGGTGTCTGAATCTGAGTCCGAGGCTGTCCAGCTCTCTCCTGTTGTGTGAAACAAGCCCTCAGGGTTTGGGGCGGCGTTAAAACTCATTGTTGAGATGTGCAGCAAAAACTCTTTTTAAGGTAACATTTTATGAGAACTCTTCCTGTATGACATAATCTCTTCCAGCCTTTCCTTTAGCCACAAATGAAATGTCTTGTTTGGTGTTTGTTCGGAAGGCAGAGAATCGTGTCAGGACATTTGTGAGGAGGGAAATATGCTGCAAACGCTTTTAGCAGATCTGTTTACAACACTGGAGTCAAACCACTAGCAGGAGAATTCATCAATCCAACTGTACAACAGATGACCCACACAAACCGCACAAATGAAATAACATACTCACACAACTCCAGCGTGATTAAAGGCATTTGATATCCTGAAAATCAGGTCTTGCTGTAAACTCTGTAAACACCTGTCGAATGAGGGAGGAGGCACACAGGACACTGGGTATAAAAGAAGCATGATTTAAAGATAAAAACAGATCCTGCTCAGTTTGAATGAAACGCAGCGTCACACCCTCGCCTCCCTGTCTCTGTTTTGAGTTGTCTACAGGCATCCCACCATACATGTTGTAAAAACCCTGCCATGTGCCTCAATACACTTTTTAGTTTTGTGGCTGACTAGAGACTTTTCTGTTTTTGATGATCCACGGTTTAACTGGTGCATGGGTCAAAAGACATAACAGCTCACCACAGTTTATAAGTCTCTGCGAAGACCACAAAACCAAATCAGCCACTTTTGATCCAGTTCTTGTTAGATCCGCTTCATGTTACCCATTTTGAGAGTCAAAGTAAATGAGATTTGACTGAATAAGGAACTACACCCTGATTGGGCATGTCAGCTTTGTAGTAAGATGCCAGTCAAGTCTGCCTTTCCTCAAAGAAAGAATACATCTCTCCTGTAAGAAGCCTCTTGCTAGGGCTGAGATGAAA
Source organism: Carassius auratus (assembly GCF_003368295.1). Classification (NCBI taxonomy): domain Eukaryota; kingdom Metazoa; phylum Chordata; class Actinopteri; order Cypriniformes; family Cyprinidae; genus Carassius; species Carassius auratus. Next base: position 1,252,479 of record NC_039256.1, on the reverse strand, counting down.
GCTCAACTTTGACTTGTATGGGTTTTAGTCTTTCTTCTGGAAGGAAAGTTACTATTTGTGTAAAAATAAGAAAATTTGTTAATATCAGTGCATTCGATAATATAATTAGGGCTACCAACTCGAGGCAAATGAAATTCGGATTAATCAAGAAAGTATATCTAATAATGGTGTCAATATACTGTTTTTATACCATTAAAGATAAGCACCACTCACAACAATCTATTTTTCAATGAAGTTTGACAATCTAAAAACACAGCTGTTTGGTCTGATTTTAGTTGAAAGCATAATGAATGCTAGAGTATGATTGTTGTTTGATGTTTTTGCTGATTTTAAATCTTATATAATCACTTTATAAGTCACACGGTGCAGTTGGTTTCTTTTCACATATGCGGCCAATGAGCTTGCTGCAAAGCATTCAAATGCTTGGCTAGTGCTTGCGGTAGCAGTCGCAGTACGCTTTAGAAGTGCTCCACCTTCCCCAGCTCCACCTGTATAGATCTACTATGGGGTAGTTTCAGGTACGCTATCTATGGGGGTTATTTCATGTTATATGCACAGCAGCATGTCTGTGGATGTCTCAGTACTTGCTTTGCCACAGCAGCGTAGCAGATCTATTACACCAAGACCTATGCTCATTAATCAACAGACAGATACCATAAATAAACCAGAGTTAGCCTTATTGGCTAATTTTCATCTGTTGACCTTTTCCAGATTTTAAAAAATGCAACCTAAAATGTAAAAGATCAAAATCATCACACACAAAACAGAATAATACCAGCTCATTTACATACAATAACACTACTAAAGATAATAATGGCCTAGTGTGCATCAGTATCTCTCTTCACAGGAAGTGAAGAGGAACATTTGTCCACCAGTCACTGCACCAGACCTAAGTACTACACAAATGTTGAATACAATAAACATTTAAACATGTACTTAATTCACCTCAGGTGGGGTTTCTACTAATACTATAATTACTGCTAGTTGTTACTTATAGTCATGTCCACCAAAAAGGGGATATTTTTGTGAAGTGAACTTTAACAGAGATTCCTAACACTATTTGGAGCCATTAGAGTGGGAACACAGCACTTGATTATGTGTCATATCTTAAAGAGAAAGACAATCATCTACTGCATTGAATAAACAAATATCTCAGCATGTCAAGAATCCTCTCCTGGAGGAAGATGGTATTGCAAATGTGGCAGTCATATTTAAATGATGCTTCTTTGTCTAGTAAATTCTTTAAAGTGGGAGAATTGCATGTAAAATTTTCTGTCATTTGTGAGTTATGATTGCAGGCTCAGTCATGGTTTCTCATGAAGTTCTTGATGCGCTTGAGAGCTTTAACTATAAAACCTGTCACTAATCGTTTATGGAACTATGTGCCCCGTCACACAAAAAAATTATCATGCCAATAAAGGTTGATAATTTACACCTCAATTCCATATTTAAGGATCAGGAATTACTGTGATTTCAACAACTGTTTTCCAAAGCTGTTTATAACATTTTGAGCTGTTTGAACATGTTTTTATATAGTTTTATGAGATATTACGTAATCTTCAAACCACATTAACCCATTTAAAACAAATGAAAAGCTGAAAACTTCCAGCTTTTGGAAACCATTCACTTATTTTCACTTTCCACAAACAGTTTACAAGTTAAAGGGATAGTTCCCCCCAAACTTCTGTAATTGATTACTCACCCTCATGTCATTCCATTTCCATTTATGCATTAAGCAGACCCTTTTATCAAAAGTGGCTTTTAGTGCGTTCAGACTAAACAATTTATTTATTTATTTGTTTTACCAGTATGTATGTTCCATTTTGAAACCCACTCTACAGAACATAATTGAAGATATATTTGATTTTTAATTTGCGTCGTGGTACTCGTTAATGGTGGCAGATGGTAACTCGGGCAAATCTTAATTTGTGTTCCGAAGATGACCAAAGGTCTTAAGGGTTTGGACCGATATGAGGGTAATTAATTAGTAATTAATGACAGAATATTCATTTTTAGATGAACTATCCCTTTAAGGCATACATATCATGTTCTTTAAAAACAGTTAAATACCATTATTTTTTTATGTAAGTTATAAGCAATTTTCCAGTCTGTGCTCTGTCTACAGCCCTCCTCCTCCCCAGCACCACCTGTCTAGATCAGCTTCAGGGTTCTCGTTAGTCTTGCAGCAACATCATAAACGAGGGCTGTGCAATTAATCGCATACGATTGTCATGCACATCTCATCAGTAAAGCTGGTCCTGTGATTAGTAGTAAATCGCCATCACCTGCTTTCAGATTGAGTGGCATTCAATACACAGAGCCATAGTTCACTGACAATTAGGCAATATCGCATTTTGGTATTTTTTGTAAATTGCAAATAAAAAGGGGGGAAAAGGAAACATTACATAAAATAAATATTTTATATACAGTGGTGGCCAAAATTGTTAGAACACCTGACAGATTTGCAAACATTGACTTGTTTTGCCTCCAAAATATGATTTAATTTCATAATATTCATGAAATATGAATGGTTGCTCTGAGCACAACAAATTAAGTGAGTCTGTACTGTTTTTATCCACTTTTAATTGAATTTTTTTTCTGTATGTCCACCTTTTACATCAATTTTAGCAGCACATCTCTCTGACATAGTGTCAATATTGATAACTTCAACACTAATGTTATCCCATGCCTTCTGCAACTCAAGCCAAAGGCTTTCCTTTGAATGTACAATAGATCTGTCCATTTTATTCTTCAAAAACCCCTAAATTTGTTCGAAAGGGTTGAAGTCCGGACTTTGAGTGGGCCAGTCTTTCATTTTCAGTGTTCCAGCATATTCCTTCCATTGCAAGTAGTTCCAGCAATAGTTTTATGGGTTTTGTAAGGGCCAATTCAACCTCTTAAATGTGTATTAGGGCTGTTAGTCGATTAAAATTTGTAATCTAATTTACATTTAATCATTTAGCAGACATTTTTATCCAAACCGACTTACAAATGAGGACAATGGAAGCAATCAAAACCAACAAAAGAGCAATAATATGCAAATGCTATAACAAGCCTCAATTAGCTTAACCCAGTACGTGTAGCAAGGTTTTTATAAATTATATAATAAATAAAAAGAAAACAAAATAGAAAAAACAATAGAACAAGCTAGTGTTAGATGCCCTTTTTTGTTGCTTTTGTTAATTGTATAATAAACAAAAAGAGAACAAATGGATAGAATACAAAAAGATTAGGATTTGAAAACAAGCAGTAAATGAATAGAGTACAAGTCTAAAAGGGACATGTTTGTTTGTTTATTTGTTTGTTTAAGAACAGAATTAGAAAGAGAGTGCTAGAGTTAGAGGGTCAAATAAAGATGGAAGAGATGTGTTTTAAGCCGATTCTTAAAGATGGCTGAGGACTTGAGGTTTGAGTTGGACAGGTCATTCCACCAGGAGGGAACATTTAATTTAAAAGTCTGTGAAAGTGATTTTGTGCTTCTTTGGGATGGCACAATAAAGCAATATTCACTTGCAGAACGAAAGCTTCTAGAGGGCACATAAGTCTGAAGTAATGACTTTAGATAAAGGGGTGCAAAGCCAGTGGTGGTTTTGTAGCCAAACATTAATGCCTTGAATTTTATGCGAGCAGCTATTAGTAGCCAGTGCAAATTGATAAACAGAGGCGTGACATGCATTACTTTAGGATCATAAACAGTTAATCTTGCTGTCGTGTTCTGGGTTAATTCTAAAGGTTTGATAGAATTGGGTGGAAGACCTGCCAAGAGAGCACTGAAATAGTCCAGCCTGGACAGAACAAGAGCTTGAACAAGGAGTTGTGAAGCATGATCCGAAAGAAAGGGCTTGATCTTCTTGATGTTGAATAAAGCAAATCTGCAGGATCGGACAGTTGTAGCAATGTGGTCTGAGGAAGTCAGCTGATCATCAATCATAACTCCAAGGCTTCTGGCTGTTTTTGAAGGAGTTATGGTTGATGTGCCTAACTTGATGGTGAAATTGTGATGAAACGATGGGTTTGCTGGAATCACAAGCAGTTCTGTCTTGGCAAGGTTGAGTTGAAAGTGATGGTCCTTCATTCAGCAAAGAAATGTCTGTTAGACAAGCTGAGATGCAAATAGCTACCGTCGGATCATCAGGATGGAATGAAAGATAGAGTTGAGGGCCATCCGCATAGTAGTTATATGAAAAGCCATGTTTCTGAATGACAGAACCTAGTGATTTCATGTAGACAGAGAAGACAAGTGGGCCAAGAACTGAGCACCCCAGTGATTAGATATTGTGACTTGGACACTTCACCTATCCAAGATTCATTGAAGGAACTTTCTGAGACAATTGGAGTGCGGTTCCTTTGCCAGGAGGGTTGACATGAGGATATGCATGTCAAAAGCAGTAGACAGATACAGCAAGATAAGTATTGAAGATTTGCAATCTGCTCTTACCAGTCTTAGGACTTAGTGGAAACATAAGCAGAGAAGGAACAGAGGAGTGACTGATACATATTAAGGTCAGTAGGATATTTTTTTTTTTTTTTTGCGCCACACCCTTTCAGCAGCCGTGAGCTAAGAGCAATGTTGTTGACAAGGGGGTGGTATAGCTGGCCTGGAAGACAAGGGGCAGACAGTGTCTAAAAAGGATTTAAGAGTGGAGCAGAATGGAAATCAGTGGAACTGTTAACATCAAGATAATGCCAATTGTTTAAGGGGAGGAAGCAAAGATGAAACCACAGATGATAGCCAAGAGGATGAGAGTGAGTGTCAAAAGATGACATGTGGAGGGGTAAGTGATGTGTCAGGGACCATGTTGAGGTTAAGAGTGAGAAGGAAGTGATCTGAGGTGTGCAGCGGAGTAACCAGAACATGATCAGTGGAGAAGTGTCGTGTAAATAAGGTCCAGTTGGTTGCCTGATTTGTGAGTATACGAAGTTAAAACTCACTTGTGAACAAAAGAAGCAAGCAGAGTGGAAGTCTGCAGACTGAAGTTTAACTAGGTCGATTTTGAAGTGTTCAAGCATAGCTAGGTGAGTACCATTCTCAGGTAAGGTTGAGAGCAGCACATCTAATTCATCCAAGAAGTTATCTTGTGGTCCTTGGGGTTGACACATAGTAAGAGTTGGTCATTAAAACTGAAACAGAAGTGAAGCAATGTGTAGAAAAGAGGACAAATCAAAAGCAATTCTTATGTCCCTTGCACAGTGGAGTCACACAGTAGAATCGATGATCTTTAAACTATTTGGTCTTCACATGAGGGCTGCTGCGTCCACTGCCACAGTATGCTAGCCTTTTTTATGCACGTTTGACAAAACAGAAATTAAATTCAGCTGAACATACTTTAATGCACTCGACGCTGACAAGGTATTATATGTGATAGAGTACAAGACCAAACACAACTTCAGCACGTCTCAACATGGTAAACAAAACAAGTGTTTCCCAACAATGACAACTGCGGTAGACTCTAATGAGACAAGAAATAAATACACTTATGATCTGCTTTTAACTTCCACTGATTGACTGCTTCTCTCAAAGAGTATTTCATTACACTGGCTATGTCCAAAAGCTCTAAAATGCTGCCTTTGGAGGTAGCATTCCAAGGCAGGAAGGCTGCAAGGCACATCCGAATCCAAATGCTGCTTTACTTCCTGTCTCCAGAGGTACCTTCTTCTAATAAAATTTTGAAAGCAGCATAGATGTATCCTTCGCTGCCTTTGATATCCCACCACCCTGTGCGTTCCATTCCGTGACGGTTGAGCTAAAAAAAAATTTGATTTGAAAGTTAAGTTAGGTGGTCAGTTTGTGTTTAAATATATATTTATGACAATGTTATTTCTAGTGAGAAATTTGTATTATAGTAATTTTCTCTTTTTGTTGTAAATCATTAAACAGTTACGCTGCCTCAGAAGCCTGTCCAAAATCAATTTCCTGATGTGCCTTCATGCAAAAACGCTGCCTGCAAAGTCATTGCCTAAGGCAGCAAGTCAGTCTGTCTTTTGCTAGCACTTGAACACACTTTACTGATTATCACAACAAAGAGCTATGCAAGCACATGACACTGACAAGGTATGTGATAGAGTGATTAATTACATTATGTTTTAAATGAATTAATCGCAAAATAAATTTGAATGTAAAAATACATTTTATTGTATTTGTGGGGGGGTGAACGTTTTTGTTTTTATTATTTTGTAATTAAATTATACTCTAAATAAGAAACAAAAACTGGTGGCAGGTGTTGGTAAATGTCTTTATGAGTCATTCATTCATTCAGTTTAAACCGCTGATTCATTCAGGAATGAAGTAAATGGCTCTCTTTATGAATGAGCCTTTGAATCAATGGTGAATCAATGAATGAATCAATGAATCAATGGATTTTTAGAAATCTTGGCCAACTGAAAAGTATAAAAATGAAAAGTATGAGCATGTACAGCTCTCAATACTTAGTTGGGGCTCCTTTTGCCTGAATTACCGCAGCTATGCGGCGTGGCATGGAGTCGATCAGTCTGTGGCACTGCTCAGGTGTTATGAGAGCCAGGTTGCTCTGATAGTGGCCTTCAGCTCTTCTGCATTCTTGGGTCTGGCATATCGCATCTTCCTCTTCACAATACCCCATAGATTTTTTATGGGGTTAAGGTCGTCAGACGAGTTTGCTGGCCAATTAAGAACAGGGATACCATATGGCTGCATTGACCTTGGACCTCAGAAAACACAGTAGACCAACACCAGCAGATGACATGGCAGACCAAACCATCACGAACTGTGGAAACTTTACACTGGACCTCAAGCAACGTGGATTGTGTGCCTCTCCTCTCTTCCTCCAGACTTTGGGACCCTGATTTCCAAAGGAAATGCAAAATTTACTTTCATCAGAGAACATAACTGTGGACCACTCAGCAGAAGTCCAGTCCTTTTTGAGGCGAGACGCTTCTGACGCTGTCTGTTGTTCAAGAGTGGCTTGACACAAGGAATGCGAAGCTGAAACCCATGTCTTGCATACGTCTGTGTGTAGTGGTTCTTGAAGCACTGACTCCAGCTGCAGTCCACTCTTTGTGAATCTCCCCCACATTTTAGAATGGGTTTTGTTTCACAATCCTCTCTGGGTTGCTGTTATCCCTATTGCTTATACACTTTTTTTTCAACCACATCTTTTCCTTCCCTTCGCCTCTCTATTAATGTGCTTGGACACAGAGCTCTGTGAACAGCCAGCCTCTTTTGCAATGACCTTTTGTGTCTTGCCCTATTTGTGCAAGGTGTCAATGGTCGTCTTATGGACAACTGTCAAATCAGCAGTCTTCCCCATGATTGTGTAGCCTACAGAACTAGACTGAGAGACCATTTAAAGACCTTTGCAGGTGTTTTGAGTTAATTAGCTGATTAGAGTGTGGTACCAGGTGTCTTCAATATTTAACCTTTTTTAAATATTCTAATTTTCTGAGATACTGAATCAGTCTGTCTGTGTGTAATGAATGAATATAATAAACAAGTTTCACTTTTTGAATGGAATTAGTGAAATAAAACAACTTTTTGATGATATTCTAATTATATGACCAACACCTGTATATACCATGCTCACCTAGTCTGTTGTTGCTGCGGTATTACTTCTGTTTCTTTGTTTGTATCGATTGTATGTTTGTGAAATTCTTCTTGCCAGTGTTTATGCTCTGTTTTTTATTTTTTTATTATTATTTGTTTTTCATCTTTATTTAGGGACTTATAAACCGCATTTGGATCTTTTATGCTTTCCAAACTTTTCTGTGACAGACCGTGGCAATCTAACGGTCATTACAACGCAATGACAACATCCCGGATCAACACTGTTCATGTACTACAGTGTAAGATTACATTAATTACATATAACCATTTTAATATATAGAGGGACTGAAATGTAGACCTTTGTGTATGTGTTTTTGACCAACATTATACATGATATGACATTTTAATTGTGTTATTTTTTCATAACTAAATAATTAAGTTAACATTTTAAACTTACAGCCCTAATATATACAATATATATGAGCACACTATGCACTAGAAAAACTTTGTAAAGGAAAGTTTATTAAAAGTTTACTCACAGGTCAGGTGTCTCAATTTATTCTTCCTTTTGGCGTCTGGTACATCTGCTATTCTCTGTCACTCATTTCATGAAAACAGCCACAGCTGACTAACAGCCACACACGCTGCTATGATAAAAAGTCGACATTGTGGATGATTTCACTGGCAACATTTGACAGAGTGTTAAACATTGGATTAAAATTAACTGACTAATCATATCAGCAACACATGAGAAAGTGTGAATGAGTACTAATCAAGTAAAATCACTATCATACTAATTAGACTGTGAGTGCAGACTGATTGCGATAAAAGGTGGGAAAAGGGGCTTCCAATCACTGTGTTCTTGTTAGCAATGGTAACCTCCAAAGAAACACGTGCAGCCCCCAACACTGCATCAAAATGGCCTCACATGCAAGAAAATTGCTACAAAGAATATTGCACCTGAAAGGACCATTTACCAGATCATCAAGAACTTTAAGGAGAGGTTTGACTGCAGTGAAGAAGTCTTCAGGACGCCCACTTGCTCAGGAACAGCAGCAGGTTGGTGGAGAGCATTTGCAGGCACAGTGAAGCCAGGACTTCTGGACAACAGCCTGGTGTCAAGAAGGGAACCAAAGAAGCTACTTCTTTCCAAGAAAAACGTCAAGTTTTTAGAAGGAAGTACAAGGATTGGTCTGCAGAAGACTGGTCCAAAGTTATTTTCTCTGATGAAGTTTTCTCTCCGAATGTTTGAGACATTTGGGAAATCAATTGTTCAGAAAAGAAAATGTGAACGCTACCATGAGTCCTGTGATGTGTCAACAGTGAAGCATACTGAGATGCAAAACGTTCTGAAAGACCAACTTATTCTAAAGATCCATGAGCAATTGTTGATGATCCAAGTGATAAAGAATCATTATCATTAAATTGAAATTTTGGATCTGTGGCCATGCTTCTCTCAATCCCATAGAGAACCTGTGGTCAGTCCTAAAAAGGCGAGTGGAAAATCAAGCCCACAAATTGTGATCAACTCTGAGAATAAGGCAAGAATTGATCGCCATCAGTCAGGGTTTTGCCCAGAAACTAATCCAGAATACCAGAGCCGACTGCAGGGGTTATATAGGAGAAGAGTCAACACTGTAAATACTTACTCATTATGCCAATAAAATCCTTTAAAACCTTTATAACTGTTTTTTAGTATACCATAGAAACATATGGAAAAATTATCTATAAATACCAAAGCAGCAAACTTTGCAAAACAAAAATTTATGTCAATGCCAAAACTTGTGTCCATGCCCTTCATATGCTCAGCAACTCGATGGTTTCTCACCCAGCTTATTTGGTTATGTTTTTTTTTCTTCATGCTTTTCAAAGCAACAACCACATGATGCCATTCATAGAGTTCCACAAGGAAATGCTCTGCATATGTTGTGGCAAGGGAGAATGCAGGAGTCTTAAAATTCACTAGAATAGAGTTTAATACTGAAAACACAGGGTACATACAACTCAGGAGAAAAATCAAACAACGAGTAACAGAGTTGACCAGACAAGGAATCACCATAAAAAGAAACTTTGGAACAAGGACGGGTAAAACACAGAAAAACAAGTCCACAACACTGACATTAACATTAATAGAGGATCAGAAGCCCTCCCTGGGCTCAACGGAGATCAGGAGCCGACACTGGAGTGAGCTCTTGGGCAGCCTATGGGCCTACTTTAGAACGGCCGATGGGCTTGACTCAGGAGTATCCGGCAGGCTTGACTTTGGATCATCCAGAGGGCTTGTGGGAGCCACGACCGGTGGACTTGACAGTGGTGGGGCTGGAGGGCTTGTCTGCTGAGCTGCCCGTTAACATTAGTGAGCAACGGCCGGCCAGCTTAAATGCTGACTTTTAAGAGCCTGGCATTTCTGGGCTGAGAACAACTCAGGAGAAAAACCAAACAATGAGTAACCAAGCTGACCAGACAAGGAATGAAGGAACAAACAGGAACTCATATAAACAGGACAAAAAACAAAACAGGTGCATAGAATAATCAATCAAATCAACAAGAACAGGAAAATGACCATAAAGGAAACTCAGGAACAAGGACGGTGTAAAACTGTAACGAATGGGTGAAGGAGTGGCAGGAAGCAAGTGCAAGATTAATGTAATAAGACAAGGATACAATACAAAACTGATACACAAATGACGCTGGGAGGAATGCACAGCCCAAGATGGTGGCGATGAGTGACGAATCCGGAAGGCGGAGGAGAGTTGGCAGCAGGAGAGGGTGACACAGGTACTGCGGGGAAGCGAGCCGAAGGTAAGTGGTGTTGCTTGGTGGTTGGTTGCGTAGAGTGGATGGGGTTCCGGGGAGACACGGACATCCAACGCAGAAACACACAAGAAAGCAAGGCATAGGTCAGAAACATGAAACAACGCTCTCACAAACAGAAGATGCTAAACAGGCCAATATATAGGGATGAGTAATGAGTGACAGCTGTTGCTGATGACTATTAATGGAGATGCCCAAAAACTAATCAGTGCTGATGCGTAACACCCAGAGATCAGTGACAGAACCCCCCCCCCCCCCCCTCTAAGAACGCCTCCTGGAGTTCCCAGAAAGGCCTACCTGCTGATTGTAATCACCAATAAGGGAGTGATCCAGTATGTCCCTAGTAGGTATCCAACTCCTCTCCTCTGGACTGTAACCTTCTCAGTCCACCAAGTACTGGAATCCTTGTCCCCTCTGTCTCAAGTCCAGAATACGATTAACCGAATAAGTCGGTTCCCCATCTACGAGACACGGCGGCGGGGGAACCGGGGTAGGTGGATTAATACGTAAATAAAACACAGGTTTAATTTTGGACACATGGAAGGCGGGATTTATTCTCCTGTACGCTGGAGGTAGTTTGAGGCGGACTGGCACCAGACTAATGATCTTGGTGACAGTAAATGGGCCAATAAATTTGGGAGCTAATATGTTAGAAACGGAATGGAGAGGAATATTTTTAGTAGAAAGCCACACTTTTTATCCACGACGTAAACGGGAGGCTTTGATCGGTGGCGATCGGCCTTGGCCTTAGTGCGCTCCCTCATCCGGAGCAGAGTCTCGCGGGCTCTGGTCCAGGTGTGTTGGCACCTCTGGATAAATGTGTGAGCGGAGGGGACCACAACTTCAGATTCCAGACTAGGAAAAGCTGGTGGCTGGTAACCTAAGCTGCACTGAAACGGAGAGAGGCCCGTGGCTGACACTGGTAATGAATTGTGAGCGTACTCCACCATAGAGAGTTGTTGGCTCCAAGAAGAAGGATTCTTGGAGACCAAACATTGCAATGTTCTCTTTAAATCTTGGTTGGCTCGATCAGACTGCCCGTTACTCTGGGGATGATAACCCGAAGACAGACTAACCGTTGCTCCTAGCAATTTACAAAATTCTTTCCGAAATTTGGATATGAATTGGGATCCCCTGTCAGAAACCACGTGTACTGGGAGGCCATGTAACCGAAAGACGTGATTTAGGACAGTGACCACTGTCTCCTTGGCTGTAGGTAATTTGGGCAAGGGAATGAAATGTGCCGCCTTTGAGAACCGGTCCACTATGGTCAAAACGACTGTCATGCTATTAGATGGCGGTAACAAAATCTAGTGCGATATGTGACCAGGGTCTCGAAGGGACAGACAGCGGTTGAAGAAGCCCATCAGGAGGCCAGTTAGACGACTTACCACTTGCGTAAACTGAGCAAGCCAAAACAAAATCGTGGACGTCTCGAGCCATAAGTGGCCACCAGAATCGTTGTTTAACTAAACCCTTGGTTCGGCTTATCTCTGGATGACAAGCAACGTTAGAGCAGTGCATACGAGTGCTGTGACGACTATTTTCTCAGGTAAAATACCCTCAGGAGTCACCAGGCAGGCGGAAGGATCAAAAAGATGTGATAAAGAATCGGGTTTGACATTTTTGGAATCCGGGCGGTACGACAGAGTAAAATCAAAACGACCGAAAAAAAGTGCCCACCGAGCCTGCCTGGAATTGAGTCTTTTGGCAGTTCTAATGTACTCTAAATTCTTGTGATCGGTCCAAACAATGAAAGGTACCCCTGACCCTTCCAACCAGTGATGCCACTCCTCTAAAGCTCATTTGACAGCCAAGAATTCTCTGTTACCAATGTCATAATTGCGTTCAGCAGGAGATAAACGATGAGAGAAAAACGGGCAGGGATGCAGCTTATCGTCCGAGGCAGCATGTTGGGAAAGAACTGCTCCTACCCCCACCTCTGATGCGTCGACCTCCACCACGAACTGCCGTGTGGGATCAGGGGCTAAAAGGATGGGAGCCGAAACAAAGCGGCTCTTGAGGTTGGTAAATGCAGTCTCGGCTGCATCTGACCACCTAAACGGAGTACTGGGGGAGGTCTAGACCGTCAGAGGTGAGACTAGTTGGCTGAAATTACGAATTAAATGTCATAAAAAATTGAAAACCCCAGAAACCGCTGTAGGGCCTTACGGGAATCTGGAGATGGCCAATCTATCAGAGCCTTAAGTTTGTCAGGATCCATACGTATTCCCTCGGATGAGACAATATACCCTAGGAAGGCTTTAGCTTTAGTCGTTTTATTACTTCAATTTAAACTAAACCAAAATTGGAAATGTTGCCTTGGTTACTAGCTGAAATAAAATATGATAAATGTTTATTAATTTGTTTTTATTTTTCAGTTTCAACTTCAATGAATGTTTAAAATATTTAGAATGGTTTTAATTTTCCTGCATCATGAAACAGTGATTTATGCTCTCAGTGTTAAGATTTTTGTGATTAGATTGTATGTGATGCATTTAGGAGGTCCTTTTATTTATTTATTAATTAATTTTTTTAACTATTGCTTGTTGCTAATGTTTACCCTCATCTGTCAATAATCAAACCAAGTTTTTAAATGCATATGACTATTTTTTTTTATCAAATATTTGCATAGTTAATCTTAAAAACAAAATGCATTACCCAAACCGAAAATAAAACAGTTATGAAATAAGCATTCTGTGTCCTTATCTCCTAACACTGGTGTAGCTATCATATTTTATAGCAGTCAATGCAATTTGGGAAAGAAATCAATTAAATCTGTACTATGTGTGCGATAACGTCATTTGTAATCATTAACATTTTCACAATATTATTTTTTTCTCTCAGTAACTGTAACTGATTACAATTAAAATAATTTTGAATTAAACTGTGTAATTTAGTCACATGTATCTAGTTACTTCCCAGCAGTGCTCGGTCTGCTGCAGATCTCGCTGTCTAGAGAGGGAGCAGTGACACAGTGACACACTACTGAGGGAGAAACGCCAGCAGGGCAACAAACACGGACACACAACAGTAAGTTACTCAACTATACAGAGGACTTTTGGCTTTCCAAATTGTCTGTATACAAACAATGAGGCGTTTGGTTCTAATTTATATTTTAATTATGTCGAACATTTATACATAAGGAGTAACAAACATCCTCCCCAGCGTGATTAGAAGTTGACAATGATTTATTCCATCACTGCATTAAGAAGTGTTAGTTTACATTTGCATTTAGATATCCTGATATTTTGGTTGAGTAAAAACTCATCAGGTTTTTTTTTTTTTTTGAGTTGAGTTTTGAGTTTTGAGAGAGACGCTGGACTTTGGATTATTTGCAGTCGGAAACATGTATGAATGCTTTTATTTTATATATGAATATAGTTGTGGTTTGATGAATGGAGGATAGAGGATGAAGATATTTTAATGTTTTATTCGAGACAAAACATCGGAACACAGCTAAAAACATATCACAGGTACAATCTTTATGAGATTATTAGCAGTCTAAGAAATTGTGAACTTATGTATCGTTGTTTTTTTTTTTTTTTTTTTTTTTTTTTTTTGAGTAGAATACTACTTGTGGTACAGAACAGTATGCAGCACACGCAGTACATGCTGGGAAACCTGTATTGGCTGTACCCTACTTGTTGAGGGTTGCCCTCTGATATCAATTGTAGTATTCATATTTACTTAATGGCTTATTTAATTGAACCACTGCAATTTTGAAGGAAAATGCATATAAAATGTGTTTATGTATATACTGCATACTTCTAAGTATACAGTCTGATACTGTGCAGTATGTAATTTATTTAAAACTTTCACAGTTTTGTCCAATTTAATAATATAATAGATGTTCAAACGTCATATTGAACTCATTGCATTTCCACTCTTAACTCTAACATTTACTGCATACTTTGATGGATGGATTTTTTACTTTCATTCTTATTAGTGTAGAAAATTTGCATTCTGCACACACTTTGAATAATGCATCCCTATGCATATAGAGAGTCACGTGTATTGTTTGCTTAAACCATTCTTGGAAGTTCACATTGATGTGTATTCAGTGTGTCAAAATTTTTGCAAGATTGATGACTAAAGAATGTGCATCAGGGGTGTTTATACATTTTTATTCAGTTTAGGAATGAAAGATTTAAGGTGGTATTATATATTCTGTCATAACTGTACAGTGCTATTTTTTATTAATTCTTGAAAGTTTCTGGAAATTCTCTGTCCCTTTGCAACCTTACTTTGAACAAGCTTATCTAGTCTATTTTAAATGGGGAAAAAAAAAGTGATTAATTTTATCTAATTGTGTCCGTTTTCACACACTGACACATCGCCAACTCAAAAACTCAAGGTTTCAAGAAAGTTTAGATTCACCTGTATTTATGACTTTGTGAATGACATTACATACAATCTTCCTAACATGATTTGAACGCACTAGTAAGATCAGATTAATCTGATGATAATATACCGCTGTAAATTAATGTAATAAAAATGGCCATACTTTCATTTAATGTGCATTATATGAATGTTAAGGAACACACCGCCAGTCTGTGCTGAAGTAAAGATGTATGTGATTTGTAGTTGTGAGTCCTTAACCGAAGCATTGCTGGGCTTGATGGGCCATCCCAGAGAATCTCTTTCATTGTTTTGATCGTCCAGGAAGGTGAATCTGCATTCCTGATCATAACTAAGCCAGTGTTGTCTGACTCTGTCCTTGAAGTGCTGTTCATGCTGTGCTTACGTTCTTCCTTCATTATTCAGCTGGAAGTGTCACTTATAGCCTGTTTACAAGAGCATGTTATTGGTTTCAAGATGTCAATGTTGAGGTTAAAGTGATGTCAGGACAAAACACCTCAACAATGTCTGTGGGAGGCTGTTTGCTCATGACCTCCAAGCATTTGACTAGATTACACTGGATGAAACTTGCTTATTTTGAGTGATTGTCATCTATTACAGGAAACAATTACTGCTGTACTGACCCCACCACAGATGTGGAGGCTTCTGTATGCAGTTTGCACTGAGACTACAGACCGCAGCGGCTCAAAGCTGGCTTCCGTTTTGATTCCCTAACTAATATTACACAGGCCTGTTGTGTCTCACGGTCTCCTCTACTGCTCCTATAATTCATAGTCCTAAATTATTATGAAAACACTATTTAATTGTCCTCTGTCATTATCTCCTGGGCTCTGTGTTATGACTTTTGGGAAGTCCAGATGGTTCCACCCCAGATCTGCCACATTTTCCCTCATAAAAGTCAACAAACTTTTAGCCTTGACATGCAACTGCACTGCCAAAAATAGGACTCTGTGTGCTGTGATAAAATTACTTTTTCTGTGTTGAAGGGTTAAAGTAATTCAACACAATTCAATACCACGACTTAGGTGTCCTTGAGCAAGGCATCGAACCCCCAACTGCTCCCCAGGCGCCGCAGCATAAATGGCTGCCCACTGCTCTGAGTGTGTGTTCACAGTGTGTACACTTTGGATAGGTTAAATGCAGAGCACGAATTCTAAGTATGGATCATTATACTTGGCTGAATGTCACTTCATTTTTTGTCAGAAAATTACCATTGTCTTTTTCTGTTTTTGTGCCTTCTTACAATGCATAAGAGACCTGTATTACACTTTGAAAAATAGAATAAAATCATTATTAAATGTTCTAGTGACAATGTAAATTGTTGTTGCCATCCAAAGAAGGCCACTGTGACAGTGAGGTGTTGGGGGAAAAGGGGTAATGTGAGGCGTTTTGGTGCTCGGCTTCTTTCTCTCTCTCCTCTCGTTTTGCGCACTGTGCTGTATGAGTCCCTTCGTGGAGAGGCTGGTGGTCACACACTGCTCTCTGTGGGAAACAATAGAAGTTAGGGTTAGCCGAGTCTTTTGGAGACATCTCTCGCCTCTGTGTTCGTTTGCCAGGTTTATAAAGCCAGTGCCTGATGGGATGCAGGTATGCCCGCTCAGCCCGTGATGAGCAGGTGTGACTGCTCATTTTCCAGGGCAACGCTGATGAGAGCTCGGGACACGTGTTAACCCCCCCCCCACCCCCACCCCCCCAAGCATCGTCCTGTTCCTGTGGAGAAGCAGGGAGATTGGGGGAGGGCGGCAAGTGGACCCTGGTGCGGCCGCAGGAGGTGTCCATTAGGCACTGGAAGGTGGCTAGGGCCCCGTGCAGGCCGTAGGGAAGGACCCGGTACTCCTAATGGCCACTTGGGGTTGAGAAGGCCGTCTTTGGTTTGGCCTGTTCCATTAGGGAGACCTGCCAGTAGCCCTTGGTGAGGTCTAGGGTCGAGATGAAATGAGCCCTTCTGAGGCGATCCAGCAGCTCGTCGACCCGGGGCATCTGGTAGCCGTCGAACTTGGAGACTTCATTTAGGCAGCGGAAGTCGTTACACAAGCGAAAGTTGCCGTTGGGCTTTGGAACCATGACAATGGGGCTTGAACATAGGCTGCATGATGGTTCGATGACCCTTAACCCCAACATATACTGTACCTCTTCCCCGATGGCGTGTCGCCAAGCCTCCAGGACACGATAAGGCCACTGTCGGACGATGACCCCAGGTGGTGTGCAGATGTCGTGCTTCAGAACGTGGGTTCACCCAGGCTGGGGGGGAGAACACATCAGAAAACTGACTGACCAGGTGTTGCAGCTCCGACTTTTGGGTGGCCAAGAGTTGATGGTCCATGTCGACAACCAAAGGAGGTGAGTTGGCGAAGGCAGAGAGCTCAGGCCCAGTCCCAATTCAGCACTTCAGGAGATTCACATAATACAGCTGGTCCTCTTTTCTTCTTCCTGGCTGCCGCACACGGTATGTGATGGGGCCGACCTTCTCCGTGATGGTGTATGACCCGTGCCAGGTGTCCAGAAATTTGCATGCAGCCGTGGGGACTAGGACCATAACGTGGTCTTCTCGCTGGAACTCACATGCTCTTGCATCTCCTGCACATGTTCTACTGTGGTTTGGTGTTCCGCCGGTTGTTGCTCCCAGGCCTCTCTGGCAATGTAAAGTAGGCCGCGGGGCTGTCGGGCTAGGATGAGTTCAAACGTGGTGAAGCCAGTGGATGCTTGAGGGACCTCCCGGATACTGAAGAGTACATAGGGCACCATCTTGTCCCAGTTCCACTTGTCTTCGGCAGCCACTCGATGTAACATTTGTTTGAGGGTTTGATTGAACTGCTCTACCAGCCCATCGGCCTGGGGGTGGTACACCGTGGTGCGGAGCTGTTGGACCTTCAGGAGCTTGCAAAGGTCAGCCATTATCCGGGACATAAATGGGGTGACCTGGTCAGTCAGTATCTAGGAAGGGATGCCAATATACAGCTATACAGCAGATCCTATCCCTACCAGAACCACCCTGATCCGCTCGAAGGGCACCTTAATGATGGGCAGTGGTATCAGCAAGCTGGGGGGAGGGGAGCACGGTGACGTCAATTGGCAGGTTGGGCAGGCCAGACAGAAACGCTTGACTTCAGCCTCCAGGCCCGGCCATTGGAAATGGTCGCAGAAGTGCTGGATTGTGTTCTGGGGCCCCAGGTGGCCTGCCATAGGGTGTGCGTGGGCTAACTCCATCACCGCTTCCGTCTTGGTGCATGGGACATCCAACAGGGTATTTTCCTCCCCCCTACACTGTGCGACACAGTAAAGCAGGCCATTTTTCACCACAAAGTGAGGAGTTGGGTGGGGTGCTGGCTGGAGTGCCTTCCCTTCCGCGACTCTCACTTGAGCCCAGCAGTGTTTTAAGCAGTCGTCCTCGTGTGGCTCCTTGGCGAAGGCCCCAGCCCCAGTCACCTGCTGGTAGAGATCCAAGTAGAGGTTAAATCCCAGGGGGGTGACTCCCCATCCTTGGGGCTGTCTGAGGCAAGCAACACGGGGTGCCATCAGGGCTTCTTGGTTGTCCTCCATTTTGGGCAGTTCCCGGCGGGGCTGACAGGCTGAAAAGGCCTCCCGCTGTCTGGCGGCCTCTGCCAGCTCGATGGCCTCAACCAACTCTTCAATGTTAGATGGGTTCTGCACGCCGGCTGCCTGACAAAGTGGGCGTGGAAGGGCGGTCAACCACAACGCGCTCTGCTACCTGGTGTGGATGGGACCCCTGGCCAGTAGAAATTTGCACATTGTGAAAGTGTTAGTGTAGAATGAGAACTGCAGAAAAACTTTGTTAATAGCCTGAGTGTGCCGTTCATTATCTGCACAGCCCTCAGTATCAGAAAAATGTTAATGCAGCTGCCTGTAGAAACAAATGACTCCATGTGAAATAAAGACTGCTTGCTTCAAGACTGTACTTTAGTCGGTTGCGTCTCAGAGAGCTGCCTGTTTATTCTGTCAGAAATCAGTTAAGTAAGGACAAGATCTCTTTAAAACAAACTCTGATCGATCCATTGAAAACCACTTGTAGCAGATTCTGCTGTAGATCGAAGTTACAGTTAGAATAGACATCAAAGGAGAATGATGCTTTTATATTTTGTGCTTGGAAAGTCCATTCACAGCAGCTTGAACATTCTGTCAAACATCTTTGACAAATTGTGTTCCATAGAAGACAGTCACAAAGGTTGATGGTATGATATGACAACATTTTCAGATGGGTAGTTGGTCTTTTTCATGTGGTTTTGTAGCACTTCATTGGTTTATTCATGCTTTATGATCTGTGATAAACCAGTGGAGGCTGTAGACTAAACACTCCTGGTTTGAATCTGACCACTCAAACCTACATTCACCTCAAATGGCCTTTTTTTTTTAATCTGAACGTTGTGAATATTGTTGCTCTTCTCTTGGCTGGACCTCATGTTCCTATATTTTCCTCATTGTTTCGGTTATTTTTTTAACTGAATGGTGGGAAAGGGTCATATCAACAATCTACAGCTATTCCTTCTCCAAATGTATTGTCCGACTCGGAATCCCATTTGGATTGCTCTAAAGGTACTGCAGAGGGCCAGAGTTTATCAAGGTTCTTCGTCAAGTTTAGAAACAGTAAACTTCACGTCACTCTGTTGGTTGATTTCATCACTTATAAAAAATGTGATATTTTGAATGGGTCTGGTTGAAAAATTGTGTTACACAGAGCCATTAGGATTGAACATGTTTGCTTGTAGTGTCCGGTTTACTGTGCCCTTTTCAGTTCCTCCACTTGTACTGATTTTATCTGAGATGAGTTCCTGCTTAAGTTTAATTTGTTTATATCGCTGCTTCGTGGAAAATGTCCAGGTCATATTTCACCCCAAGAAAAAAGAAAAAAAATTTACACAATGGATACACTTGTTTTTATCAGTAATAATTAGTAGTTGTCATTATTTTCTTATGAATCTTATTTTTTCCTTTTTAAAATCATTACAGAAAATTACAAAAATAATTGGGTTAGGTTAGGTATGGAATAAATGCAACTACAAACAAATTAATTCAAATACGAATTTTGAATTAATACTTAATGTAAATATTATTATTTTATGCTTACTAAATTTATTTTAATAAATGGCTTACATTTTTCCTTTCTTTCTTTTTGGTTAAACTATGAACCGGACATGTTCTTGACAGCTGAGCCTTGTTTCAAGTTATTCCTGTTATTCCTTGGTTTCCATACAGAATATAAAATCATATCTCTCTCTTCTCAGTTAATGTCCAGTGTGCAGTTCAGATTGAGTTTACAAAAGGACCTGTAAGTGAACACCTGTCTTCACTGAAGTAGGCTTTGTTCAGCTCGTTCACACTCCACATGGTTTTCCTCAGGCATCAAGATGCTCAGTTTCAGCTATTTTTGTGAACAACAGAGATGAGAGTGCTTTTACATCTGGTTTGCCAATTTTGCAGTTGTGGAGTTTAAAGAAGCGACCAAACTGTGATCTCTGCGGATCACGTTGAAGTGTATTTCTCCACTGTAATTCTGCCTCTTAAAATCGAATGTTCCTGATGTTCAAGATCTGACTTGTTTAACAGGTGATGTGTTGTGTTGTGCTGCAACCTGAAAACTTCAGGAATGTCCAAATCTCATAAAATTCTTCAGTGGTCTGGTAACACATTTAGACCGAATGAAAACAACCTTTCACTTCTATCTAGAAATGTTTGTAATGTATGCAATGTGTGCAAAGCTCCTGTAAGACCTTTCATTTTTTAAACCGTATTAATCAAGTATTCTTGCACCAAAAAATGCTTCTGGTTAATTGTGCAATTTATGTGCAACCAGTGTTATTAAACAACATTACAAACATGATGATTTTGTTTGACAGTTTGCTGGTGTTTTATTACACTGGGTGTTGTAAGTATCCGGTGAATGTGCTAAAAGGTTGATGCTACTTACTTGCCACTTACACTAAACCCGACCCTAGACCTAACCAATAGTGTTCACAAAAGTAAAAGTGAGAAAACACACGCAGATGCAGTGATGACATTTTAGTTTGCTACAAGTATTTGAGCTCTTTTATCATGACTCGTGTTTCATGGACCGCAGCAATATACCAGGTAAGGGTTACTGAGCAAGTTTACTTCAGAAAAAACATACTTACAGAGCTAGATATGTGAAGCAGATGCAATTCTTTATTATTTTACAAATCATGCACTATGATAAACTAAGCTTCAGAATCAAAGTTGTTGGGAAGTTTTTACTGCCACTAGTATTCATTTCAGCTGGAGACTGAAGTCAGTTGTTTGTATAGGTATGTTTCTGGAGTTTTGCAAAAATGTAGATTGCATGCCTAAGGCCTGGTTCACACGGGACGATTTTAAAATTGTCGGCCGATTTTCCAAACCTGAGAGACCCCACACACGGCGATAAAAAATCACGAGTCTAACAGTTTTGGTCGTTCAGTGTGTGGTGTGCAGCCACACGGCAATATCAACACATCACACACGAACCGATTTGACTCCCGAGCATTCCCAGGTCAGGCGGGAAATCTCGCAAAATCCCTCGAGATCAAACGTGACTTCAGAGTAAACAATCATGGCGGACGAAGAGGATGCAGTGGCCATAGTTTGTGCTTTGTTTTTAACGGAAAAAAACATAAGAAAAACAAGAAAAGGCGATGGACAAAGAGCTGGAAACAACGCGAGCATGGACTATTGCTACATCATGATATGGAAGTTGTTGTTTTATCTCATAGAAATGTTGTTACATACTACACAGATTAATTACCGTTGAAATAAACGTTCATATATTAGTTTCCATGTACTCTGGTGGACTGCAGTTGTGGATGTAGTTATGCCTATCGACTTTATTTGTATTTGTTATATTATATACGCCGGCTGTTTTGATTTTGTTTCCCGGTACTTCCTCACCGCCTCGTCACCTCGCTTTCTGATTGGCTACTCGCCACAGTCCACAGGCTGCGTGATTGTTTGTCCTCGGGGGACACCACACACAAGAAGAAATCGGGCCGAATAAATCCAACATGTTGGATATGCCCGATTTGAGATCGGAGCGGTCCCGACATTCTTCCGAGCAGAGGAGAGCAGTCTTAACACACCACACACGGCAGGAATATTTGATCAGATTATTTTCGGATAATCGGAGCATCCTAAGATTGTCGGAAGGGGTGAATCGGGGCTAAAATCGGCCTAATTATCCTGCCGTGTGAACCAGCCTTAACAGTGAGTGTATTGTATCGATCATTATATGTAAATGAGATTGGCTAACCTCATTGCATATGAAACACAGTATAGTTCATCAAGGTGTGGCCAAGTTTCTGCTGAACACTAATATTTAAATGTGATCATTCATATGTTAATCAACTTCCATTTGTGTTGTCATGCAACTTGCCAAAATCCAGATTATGAGAGTTGTGCCATTGCTTTTCTTAAAGATTTTAGATTACAGGAAACGGGCAAAAAGGAGTCATATCTAGTGCCCAAAAAATGTGAAGGTCGGCTCTTTTAACTTGGGTGGCAGTGTGTTAAAACCCTGAGCCTTTTGTAACCAATTTGCAGTTTGCCAACATCTTGTGCTTTAGGTGAAGAAATAAAATTATGACGCGGACACCAAATTTGATTTGATTTGATACTGAAGCAGTATGTATGTGTTTTGAGGTCTTCATGCCCTCATTTAAGGGCCGTCTCTGGGAATGTGCTGTTATTTGTCATGTGGCCCATTTCTGAGTCTTTGTTACATATACCAGCTCAGACGGCCTTGAAATTAGTTTACCATTGATAGATATGGAGGATATTAAAGAATGTAAGATTTATTTTTGTAGCCTAACGGTGGCAGTTTTTGCGCCGACACTGTGTATTTTTAACTATGTAAAAGCACATCTGTTTATTTGAACTTTCTTTCTGCTTGAACATGCAAATATATCACATGTTCAGCATGTGTTTCCCAGTGATTCAGTGGAGTTTCATTTGATTCAGCATATGTCTGTCCAATGTGTTATTTTTCCTCTCCAGTAGCGACTTTTTAAAGCAACAGGATGTTTTAAGACGAGTGATGGTATGCCAATTTAAAGAGATGCATTGAGCTTTTCCCCACCCCTTTTCTCTTGCGATTTTATTTTGTTTACTCAGTACATCTGGGATGTAAGTGTTGGTAGTAAAGAAAAAAGAAAAGCATGCACGCTTTCCCTCCCCCTCTTTCTCCGTCTGTGCCTGCCTCCCTCACATATCGACCGCTACTCCCATAGCCGTCAGGAAGTGTTACGACTTGCTGCCGTAGGTCTTTGTGAGACAGACAGGAATGCTGGAGTTTCAGATTAGCCTTGAAGGGTGAGGAGAGAGGACTGCTGCGACCGCTGGTGCCCACAGCTCCATTCTCAGCTCACGTCGAGACGGTTTGTCTCTATGTTTCTCTTTTTTCTCATTCTCTCTGTGTCTGTCTCTTTCCCAGCTGCACTGCTAATGGCACAGCATCTGTAAAAGCTCTCTCTTGTTAGAGTTCAGATTTGTAGCATCAGTTTCCAGTTTGGAGTAAAAAAAAAAAAGCAGCTTATGGGTAAAGGGGCGGTTGTTTTAAGTGTTTAAAGTGTTTTTTTTGCATCTCATCAGACTGGTAAATCCATTTTGTGTGTTAACGCACATGGGCAGGTTTCTTTTTTTGAATTTAAACCCAGAGAAAGCAGTTTGGTGGCGGTTTTCTTTTGCTTTGTTATTTAACACTGCATAATGGTTTTGACTTTAATCCATCATGCAGTGTTTGCAGTCCTTAGAGACACTGAAAACTAGTGACTAGACAGGATTCTCTGGTTGCTTAGATTTGTGCATGATTCAGTCCCGTGAGGTCAGTAAACAAAGCTTAGTCAAATTAGACTACATCTATACTTGAATTGTGTAGAAACTTATTAAAGCATGAATTGTGGAAGAATTTATTTCAACTGATGATTCATTGAAGGTATGTCTCAGGGAAAGGGATGCCACAAGGGTGTAGAATTGGCCCCGTTTGTTTTTGTCATTTTCTAAAAAAATTCCAGTGAAGTTTTCATGTTGGCTTTGTGAAAGGCTGAAGGATAACATCAAATGTAGATGTTCAGACAATAGCCTTAGTCTGGTGCTTTCTTTGAGGGTTATTTACACAATAAACAGTTTAAACATTATGTAACGTTGGCATCACCTTATTTTGGAGTATTTTTAGAAGTCCATTGCATGCTGTCCCATGGGGTGTGGTGGGAAGGATTGCCCCATTAATGACAAAGTTTTTTTTTTTTAAACAAGCTGGAGTGGCAACTTTGGGAATGAAGATGTAGACATGCATCACAGGTGTGTCCTGATTCATCATGACGACTTGTAAGGAACAGGAAGATGCATCTTGGGCAGCTTCTAGTGCTGCAGTGCTGTGATTGCTGCATGTAAGAGCAGATCTTAGGTCAGTTTGTTCAGCGGAGCATGACTGAGTCGCTGCATCTCTTCTCGGTTCAGTGGCTGTCGCTGGACTCCGCTCAACAGTTTTGATTTTATTGTGTCCTTGATTCAAACGTTTTTTCACCATAATGGGTTCATTTCCACTCACTGACATGTTGGGCCAGTGCCATAATACTGCAATTAAATGGACTCTATTAAATATTGAGATATCCTGTACAAATATTTACCTTGGTTTTAGTGTGTTGTGTTTATTGTATGCTCATTGTGTGATGGAGTGATACAATTTATGCTATACTATAAAAAAAATACACAAAATCTTATCCATTGCACAAAAGGTTCTGTATAGCTCAAACGTAAGTTTAAAATGTTTTTTAATTTTATTTTAGGAATTGGTTACTGAAAGGTACTTCTCTGAACCTAAATTGTCCTTCTATGACTTTGTTGCAAAAAAATCTTGTTTGGAAGCTTTATTTTTTAACAGTGTAGTTGTCAATTTCACAATTAAACAAAAGGAGACTGACTGTAGGACATTTCGCACGGCATCTTCATATCTCATGATAAAAGAAACACTCTGATCTTTCAAAGAAAAACACATGCAGGCTGTGGATTAGTCTCTTTCTTTTAGTTGATCTATTTCAGCTTCTCTTCTACAATTTTCACTGTGCAATAGCTGGATTTGTTACTCTTTGCCAGACTTTTACTAGCCTCGGTTCGCAGTCATCTCTACAGCTGACTAAACACAAAGAGGACTTTAAATAGATGTAGTTGTCTTTCAATCTTTGTCATGGCAAAGAATCACGTCACTGCGTTACGTGCATTATGGTGAGGTTGCTCTCAAAAGGACCAGCCTTGGCACGCCCTCTCAAACATACATTTTGCCCAAATATAGTCTACTCTGTAGCCTGCCTGATAGACGTTTGCATGTCATTTGCATGTCTTATCTTCTTACTGTGAAATCCCTCTTCCAGGTTTCTCTCTCAGAAGACAGTCGCCAGCATTCATTTCCTACAGCTCGGAGGTTCAGACAATAAAGTTTTTGTCCCTTTCTCCACAGAAGGACACACTTTATTCGACTTTGAGCTTCAGGTGGTTAGGAGATGGCAGGAAAGATATCCAAAGAAGAGCTGGAGGAGTTGCAGGATGCCTTTGTGAGAGTCGGTGAGTATTCAGTTTTGTCCATTCTAATCACTAGTGGGCATGCTGCCCATTAAGGTGTCTTTTAACAAGTTATTGTTTTTAACAAGTAATTGTTTTCATTTATTCATTAGCAATGAATGTGCAAGTACTATGAGTATTTTTCATATTGTGCTTAATGAGATGGCAAAATAAGCGATATTACGGTATCAAGTGTCTTTAAATTGTTCTTTCATCCAAGCATGAATGTGTATCTATTCAGTGCTGGCTGATGCTCATGAACATCACATGAGCTTTTCTTGTACTTCAGAAGTGAATTGTGTTAATGTTGTTTCTAAATGCCTGGAACATCAATATTAGCCACTGAGTAGGCCTGTTGTATAGCGTATCCATACAGAATTAAAATGATATGTCAGTAGATTCACAGAAACCAGTGGATTTAAGAGTATAGTGCGGCTTTTGATCTTAAATATCTGGGTTTTAAAGTTTGTGGAATTTGGATGTTTTTCAGTATGCTTGACAAAAATGTGCTTCAGACAGCATTTCGCCATTTATCTGATTTCTTCAGCGGACTGGGCAGAAAATTGAGGCCTAAACTGTTGCCAATGTCATAATGTTATAATGCACATCCTAGAGAAACCCCAGTGGCTCACAGTTCCTGATGATTATTTTACTGTTGTTCAATCAGTTTAAGTATTGCAGATAGCATTTGTTAAATGCATCCTGAACAGCTCTGTTTCAAACCAAGTGGCCTGCCCCCTGCCACCAGCTTTTGGCAAAACAGGCTTTCTGTGCTTCCACATATTTAACAAATAACAAGATACCTTGTTCTGGCCAGAATCTGAGGCCGTGTTTGGTCTCTTTTGTGAATAATACCAGAATGCATTGCTTAAAGCTCAGTAATGTTCAATGTAAATGTGTTCCACTTGAACCATCACTCATTAAAATGTGGCCTGTGTTTTATTCATAAGCATAAATTATGAATAAAACATATTATTTTTGCAGTGTTTCAAGTGTATATATTAATTTGTTTTTGTATTAAAATGATATATTGCTCATTATTTTCACATTTCCTTAATGTTTTATTTTGCATGCATATATACAGCAAATTACAGGTTTTCTCAGAGTTTGTTGCTGATCATTTTTACTCATGTACCATTTAAATAGATTTTTTTTTCTTCTTTGTAGTAGAGGTTTCTTAAAATGTATAATCTGTTGAACTGCAACGTAAGCCAAATTTGCAACCAAAATGTTTTGTGCTTGTTGGAAAGATGCAAGATGTTGACACTAAACGAATAATTTCCACTTTTCTCCATAGATTTGAACGGCAATGGCTTCATCTGTGACCATGAGCTCCACGACCTGTTCAAAGAGGCCAATCTGCCCCTGCCTGGGTACAAAGTCCGAGAGATCATCCAGAAACTGATGGACGAGGGGGACAAAGACAAGGACAAGAAGATCAGCTTCGATGAGTTTGTGTCTGTAAGTCTCTGCAAACCGTTCTGTGATGCGGGACATGTACATTATTAATATCCAGAAGCAATTATATATGTGCCTTCTACATACAGGATGTATATCTACATAAACATCCAAACTGTACGAAATACTTGCTACACACATAAATCACTTTTTCTTTCCTCCAAATTTTCCTTGTAATACTTTGGATAATAAAATGTAGCCCAGTGAGTCAACACTTTGACAATTTTAATTTGCAAATCAAATTTCATCGTTGTAAGATAGAAAAAAAAGGAAAAAACATTTACTTGATCACATATACAGTACTGTTCAGATATTGTGCTGTACACGTGTGAGACTTTAATGGGTGAATGCAAGTTACATCTTTTAGAAAAGGTTCGAAACAATCATTCAAAAGTTGAAGGATTAAAGCCAAGAGTTGGTATTTGAGGTTGTTTAGTTGAATCTGAATTTGAAAATCAACGAATTCTTCAGAAAGCTCCATGTCATCTTTAAATCCCTGATTTGCATAATCAGCATTATCTTTCAGCATAAGTAGACAATTCATTGTACATTGAGATTAGAGTTTCAGTGCTGATTCCAGATGTTTTTGTTTGTGATGTGATCTTGTTCTCTGTGTCCTTGTCCAGAGGAGGAGAGGTTTGCTTTCGTGAACTGGATCAACAAAGCACTGGAACAAGACCCTGACTGTCAACATGTGTTGCCCATAAATCCCAATACAGAGGATCTCTTCAAGGCTGTTGGTGATGGTATTGTGCTGTGGTAAGTCAGACACACTCCTTGATATCTTGTCTGTGGTTTTATTATTTTATATTATTTAAGAAACCACCTAAATGCATGTTCCTTTGCTTTTTTTTTAGTAAAATGATCAACCTGTCTGTAACTGATACTATTGATGAGAGGACCATCAACAAGAAGAAACTAACACCATTCACAACACAGGTTTGGTTTTGTTAAGTTTATTTATTTATGTATTTATTTTTAAAATATGACTCTGGAACATTTCCATGATTTTAATACTTTATTACAAATGTATTAAATCACATATATGTTGGAGAGAGGTTTGAGCCTAACAGACATCATTGCTTCTGTCTCGCAGGAGAATCTTAACCTGGCTCTTAACTCGGCCTCTGCCATTGGCTGTCATGTGGTCAACATCGGGGCTCTGGACCTTCGAGAAGGCAAACCTCATCTGGTTTTGGGCCTGCTGTGGCAGATCATCAAAATTGGTCTATTTGCTGACATTGAGCTCAGCAGAAATGAGGGTATGTGTCTCTGTTGCACAAACACGGTTGCACATCTTGTCCAAATAAAGCTTGCATTGTCATGGCTGATGACAACATCCAGGAATTCTGACAAACAGATAAACAGTCTCTTTTAAAGAAGTTAAATATTAACCCAAATGAATGAATTGATGGTCATGGCAGACTTGACCTCTTATATCTGACCTCATTACTGGACTGTTTTCTCCCAAATTGAAATTAAGGGAGTTTACAGTCCTGGAGAGAGAGTTGTCTAGAGATATTTATATTATTACATCAAATTGCTTTTCATCCGACACACTGACAAAAATTATTAGTCAAAAAGCAGGACTGGGATGACAGTTTATAAACAAATAATATAATTGCCTTCGCTTAACATTTTTTGATCCAGTAATATTTCTGTACACAAGCATCAGTGCCTTGAACTGCAGGCATAAACCGTCAGTAAAAGTGGGAAAAATGCACTGTCTTCTGGGTTCTCATTGGGTTAAAAATACAAAAATATGTTCTGAATCATTTGTAGAGGTGTGTGTGTGTGTGTGTAAGCAGGGAGAATAGCTAGAAGAACATAGCAGTAATCTAGTCTAAAATTGTGTTGTTATTAATTGGCCTTGCTAAACAGTGATTAGTGAATAGCTAGGGGGTGTTCCTTCATCCAGGCCAAAGTTTGCCAGCCAAGCTGAGATACATGCAAGAACCTGGTAGATATTTATAACCTTAGTGTAGCAGTAGCAGGAAAATCCATGTGACTGGACGGTTGGTACCAGAAACATTGTGTAAATGATAAAAAGGAAAGGGACCCAACACCGAACCTTGAGGTACTCCAATGTTTGATCTGTGAAAGAAAAAAAAAAACATGAACAAGAAAATTTAAGATGGCCTTTAATTTTCTGCTAATGTAGTGAGTTTTAAGTCATGGGTTTACTTACATGAATGTGATAGGTATTAACACTACAGTAAACAAACGATACAATTCTGACAGAGATGTTTAAAAGAGCTGATGAGTTGTGGTGCATTTTGAGGTTTTGGAAAGATCCTGGTCAGTTTGAAATTAAGTGAATTGGCTTTCTGAAACACAACAGGAATTGAGAAAAGATCAGAGTTCAGGGAATTCCTAAATCCTGTATGTAACTGTTTGGCAAAAGTTAATACACCTTTAAATCATTTGCTTCACAGCATTCTGGTTAACTGATATACATGGTCTTTTTTCAGCTCTGGCAGCATTGTTGATGGATGGAGAGACACTAGAGGATCTGATGAAACTGTCTCCAGAGGAACTGTTGCTTCGCTGGGTCAACTTCCATCTGGAGAATGCTGGCTGGAGCAAGATCAACAACTTCAGCCATGATATAAAGGTCAGTCTTGATGTGTCCGTTTACTGTGCTCTAATTGTGTGTTTGTATGCTAATAAAGTATCAGATCTCTGTCTCTACTACTGTTGTCATGAAGGTATCAACCATGAGATTTGTAGGTGAAGTCCAGTATATCTTTTTATATTCATTTAGTTGTAAGAAACAAAAACTGTTGATCTGAGATCCTACAGTGAAGTTTTAAAGGCATAGGACCACTCCCATATGACGGCTTTTATTCTTTTATCATGATAATTGATATACAATTGATTTCCTGCTTATTGAAATAACATATTATTCTGTACAGATGTATTATTGTCATGTAATGGATGATAATGTTCATAATGTTTCTGTTGAAAGCACATGTAACTGAAATTGGAGATCCTGACAACACAAATCACTTTCATGGTCAAATTTTAGTTAATATTTCTGTTACAGTCCTGTTGTTTTGAATATTATTTGCCAATAAGTGCAATAGTGGTTAAACGGTCCCAGATAAAGTAGTTTCTAGTGTTGTTCATTAAGACAATCATTATGAGTGTTGCTCATAATTAAAGTTTGTATTAAACAGCAGTAGTACTTAATTCTGGTCCTAGGGACCTGTTGATCTCATGGGGACTCATGGTTCCTTGTATGGTTCATGATCTGAACCAGTCGTGTTTAAAGAGGGACACATATGGATTGTGTCTGAAAG
Source organism: Carassius auratus (assembly GCF_003368295.1). Taxonomy (NCBI): domain Eukaryota; kingdom Metazoa; phylum Chordata; class Actinopteri; order Cypriniformes; family Cyprinidae; genus Carassius; species Carassius auratus. The sequence goes on along the minus strand of NC_039256.1, from coordinate 1,222,467 downwards.
CTGAAAAATGCTGCCTTTAAAGATGCATTGCGAGGTAGAAAGGTATTAAGGCACATCCTAATCTACTGTTCGTTTCACTTCCTATCTCGTGAGATGTCTTTATCTGATCGATTTTTGCTGCTTTTTTTTCAAATCCCATAATCCTGTGTGTTTGATTCTGTGACAGTTGAGATGAGAATTAAATTGAGAATTAAAAATAAAGATGGCGTCTGAAGGTTGCTGTTGTTGGTCAGTTTGTGTAAATGTAGCTTTTTGATAAACTTTATCCACTTTTGATGTAATTTCTATCAAGAAATTAGTATTGCAGTAATTTGGTTGTAGATCATTAAACTGTTACACGTCCTCAGACGCCCTTCTGAAATCAGTTTCATGAGGTAGCTACGTTCGTGCACAAACGCAGCCTCCAAAGTTATTGCCTGATAAGGCAGCGAGTCCTCAGGCTTTCAGACGCAGCCACAAAGAGAGGCTTGGCTTATTGAGAAGAGCCATTCTATTATTTTCCTATTCAAATTCAGTTATATATAGAGAGTTGGTGGACTCTTTTGACTTCAGAACACCACAACATCAGCATATCAACACCCTAGCATTGTGAATTGTCTTTTTGAAAGTTTAAGAGAGACTTTAAATTAAATATATTGTACTACTACAGTATATTAAATTACATATGCCTGCAAAAAAGAACAAAATGGAAAATAGAAAGGATTATGCAGACGTTTTGCACTTTTTAAATCTCTTGAAGATCTAATGGTTAGATGAGATTTACTTTAGCTTTCCTTTAAAGGTGAAATCATTCTCAGCCTCAAATGAATGGAGTCATGTTGCCAAATTTATCCAAATTAGAATTTGCATAACAGCTAACTCCATTTTCTGTTTCATAAAGGTGAAAGCCAGAGTGAAAGGGCAATTACTTTGACTTTCAAATGCTCTGGCATACCATGAATTTTGTAGAACATGCGAGGGGTCATTTAGTATCTAATAAAAGATATGTGACCTGTGCTGTTACGTGATTGCCCTCTTAACTCATCCGGTGATAAAAGACTCTACTGAACTCTGATCTCTACTGAATGATTTAACTAATATCTGTCTCTATCTCCCTCTACGCTGCAGTTAACAGATTTCTGTGTAACTGTGTAAAGGTACTTTTCCAAATGTACTGTAGATCGGTTACAGTATACATTTTTGTTGTTGTTTGATTGTTCATTCAAATCTACCAAATTCATGTTATTAGGAATTCTTGCATGGTTGTTTGTTTCTGATTTTTTTTACACAATCTTCTGGATTGTGTCTCATCTAAATATAACGCACAGTGTAAATGTATTCTGCTGCCTTCAAGTCCTTTGTTATTTTGATGAAGATAAAATGGATGCATGGGACGGTTACAGTGCTGTATTTGCAAAAGCCTGTTGCCTCATAGAATTGTTTGCATTATTCGTCAACAACGGTTCAGAAAATGCATAGAAATTTTTAGAATTGTAATTTTCACAATGAAAACCTAAATATGTTTAATATCACTTAATGAAATGATTATTTTACCCCATAAAACCTGCTTATAAATATCTAATGCCTCTAAAATGATCAACATGATCAAAACTTAGCTGAAAAACCGGTGGCACACAATCTACTACATATGCTTTCTGTCATAAACCGTGACAGCTCATGTTTTTATGCATTTTATATAAGTAGCCTGCTATACTGTTTTACAGATGATCCGTCTGGGTCTAAAATGAAAGGGATAATATTCCTCCGTGTGTGTGAGCTCAATATTATCACTGCAAATGAGCTATACATTTGTGTATCTAATGTGATGCTCAGCAAAAGGCACATATGCAAACCTTATTTTTGAGAGCATAAATGATGCCCACTGCTCTGTGTGTGTTTGTGTGTGTGCGCATGTGTGTGTGTGCTCTTGTTTTTGTGACATATCAGGACACAACTCTGTATAATTACATGGGCATGACACAGGTATTACAAGGAGAGGGTGACTTATGAGGACATAACCCATGTCCCCATTTTTCAAAACACTTATAAATCATACAGAATGAGTTTTTTTTTTTTTTTGAGAAAGTAAAAATGCACAGTTTCCTGTGAGGGTTAGGGTTAGGTGTAGGGTTGGGGTAGGGCAATATAATATACAGTTTGTACATTATAAAAACCATTACACCTATGGGATGAACACACTTTGTGTGTGTGTGTGTGTGTGTGTGCGTGTGTGTCTGTATGTTTGTGTTTGTTTGTTTGTGTGTGTGTGTGTATGTGTGTGTTTAGAGTATTTTTTAAATGACAAACTTGATGATTTTGAAGTCTTTGACAATCAATAAATGTTTAATTTCAGCTTTTAACACAAAAATAAGTAAACATTGTAAACATTCTGTTGATTGCGGTAGCATAGTCTCTAGTAATTATGGCACTACATTTTCATGTGCTTTCTGCTCCTAAATACAATCCTACAGACAGGACTTGAAGGCAGCATTACAATACGCTCATTGAAAGATTTTTTTTCTTTCTCTTCCCGCTCTTGCAGGACTCGAGGGCTTATTTCCACCTGCTCAACCAGATCGCACCGAAGGGTCTGAAGGAGGGAGAAGATCGTATTGACATTGACATGTCAGGCTTCAACGTGAGTTCACATTATGCACTTTTAAAATGCACATAATTCTCCATACGTTTCTGTCATAAACCAGCCCAAAAACATAATGATCTTATAAGGCATTCGTGAGCTGCTCTCAGTGGAGGAGGAAGGTTTGTATCAGAATATCAAAGTTTCAGTCACTGTAGCAGCTCATTGTAAGTCAGATGTGTGATGAGAAAGCCTCTGACTGGGAGCTTCCTGCTTTCTGGAGGGCAGCTGTCAAGCACCAGCAGTTCAATACAAGTGTTTCTCTGAGGGTCTAAACTTGGCATGAGAGGATGAAAGTGTATGAAAACCTGGGATTGATTCTCATAATCTCATAATAAACTATCAGTTCTAAGCAGAATGTGTTTTGACGACAGTGAATTCCAGTAGAAAGCCACTGTTTATTGCACGCTGTGTTCGAGTCTGTGTCCTGTGGCAGTCACAATACTGCGGATGCCACATTCCACCCCCAGTATGCCATGATTCAAGTCTTTCACTGGTTTAATTGTGGACAATAGCAGTGTGTAAACAGACAGAGGACTGATGTGTGAGTGCTGGGAGACTCATGTGAGTGTATTTAACCCCACGCGCTGACTGGAGCAGCTGGTATTGACTGTGTGCTGAATGAGAAGAGCAGCTGCTGTAGCGCTGGGACACAGTCAGGGTCATTTCATCATCAACATCACCCACTGTTTCAGCTCTCTGCTGCCGTCGGGTTGAGTTAGTGTGTGCAGAACCCCTGTTCTTACATTCTGTTTCAAACTGGTGAACCATCTCATTTTGTTCTCTACTTCACCAAAAAAAAAAAAAAAAAAAAAAAAAATATATATATATATATATATATATATATATATAATTCTTTTGACAATATACAATGTTGAAATGTATATACCTGTACACTAGCATTCAACCGATTAGGGTTGGTAAGGTTTATTAATGTTTTTTTTTTAAAGAAATCTCTTTTAGATTTCTTTAAAAATATATTTTTATTTGCATTTATTTGATAAAAAATACAATACTTTTTTTAATGAAATATTATTACAATTTAAAGGTACTTTTACTTTCATATATATATATATATATTTTAAAATCTAATTTGTTCCTGTTAAGTTTTAGCATCATTACTCTAGTCTTTGGTGTAACGTGATCCTTCGGAAATCTTTCTAATATGCGGATTATTATCGGTGTTGAAAAACACTTATGACTGCTTCATATTTTTGGATACACGGTGATGCATAATTTTCAGGGATTCTTTGATAAATAGACATTTTTAAAAGAACTGCATGCATTAATTTATATTTTAAAAAAAACTGACCCCAAACTTTTTAACAGTTTTTTTTCAAGGAACCCATCCTTTCCGAAATATTTATTTAAAGCAACAAACAATGCAGGGAAAAGTGTTTTTTTTAGGGAGGCGTCACAGCTTTTATAGCTTGTCTTCTTGTAATTGCTTAATTTAGAAGTCCCAAAAATGCAGCCTAGGTAGGCAGCTCACTAGGGTTTGGCACAAGGCCGTAATGTACATGACATCATTTTGATAAGGGTTCTGTACTATTACACGTGTAACTGATTCTGAAGGTCATGTAGCTACCAAATGAATCTGACTGAAGTTATGTTCAAGTACTTTTATTGTATGTGTAATTTCTCATAGTAGTGTTTATATTTGATTTGTGCTGTCTCTTGTTTTCTCACTGACCCATGGGACAGAAAAGGAGAATGATTTGCATCTGTGGCTTAAGCAAATCTGTCTCACTGAAGCAGAGAGGGGGGGATATTAGTTATTTGCCAACAGCTGAATGCAGTGTGTTGTATCTGGCGCTGGTGTGTGTTCTGCAGGAGGAAGATGACCTGAAGAGAGCCGAGTGTATGCTGCTGCAGGCTGACAGGCTGGGATGCAGACAGTTCGTCACGTCTAATGATGTCTTGTCTGGAAACCCCAAACTCAACATGGCCTTTGTGGCCAATCTCCTAAACAAGTACCCAGCGCTGACCAGACCCGAGAATCAGGACATCAACTGGGGACTTCTGGAGGGTGGGTGTTCTGCTCATGATTGCTGTTCTTTCCTGTCTCATCTCCCCATTTTAGCATTTGCTAATTACATGTGCCACGTAATGACACGTAATGAAAATGGGTGGCATTTCTTCCAAACACTTATTTAAAAAATTTACTGGATGTCATCACAGAAGAGACATAAAGGATTTTTTTTTTTTAATGGAAACTGGTGAAGCATGTCATAAAGATGATTCTCATTTCCTGAGGGCTGAACAGTTTACGTCCTTTTGGTGAAGGTTGTGCCCTCTTGTGGTACGAAACACAAAAACAAGCCGTCAGACCTAACCCTCGTTTATAAAGATGCCAATCGGGTCATTCGGGTTGTTGTTGTTTTAACAATTGTCTTAAATATCATATTTAACCCATTAAGAGAACACATAAAATAATGTCACACACATATTTTGTGCTGCCTGTTTTTCAGTTTACTTGACATTGCCTGTATTTCCCTGAAATTAACAGTTTTTGCAATGTCCACTTCTTGAGTTAGGGTTAGGGCTAGGAATAAAATAATGTTAAATTTGAGATTGTCAGTGTTAAATGTATTTCTACAATCTGATTAGTTTAGAAAAATAGAGTTTAAATGTAATTTTCTTTTAAACCACATGAACAGGATCATGTTATGTCATTTTCTTCTTTATTATATATCATGAAGGTTATGTATTGTGCATTGTGATATGTGTATTGTCTCTCTCAGTGGGTATAAATAAATTAATCAAATGTTTAATTTCAATCTGTCACTTAAGATCGTCAAGAAATGCTGGTAACAGATAACGATACGTTTCTATTTGCTAATGCCAGTTTACAACAATTTTAAACACTCCTAAAACATTTCATATTTAGTTAATGTTAATTTCAACACTTTCTAATGCATTATTAAAAATCAATGTAGTATCCGTTTTCATTATTATTTAATGGATCTGAGCTGACATGAACAAAACATGAAGAGCTGTTTTGTTTCGTAACAGATCACTAGCAGATGAATGAGGCCCTGAAGGAGTTTCAGTAACTTATGTGTCACGGCCGATGTGTTCTCTGTGGTTGTAAGTCCTGTGTTGGTGGACAGCGATTAACTCCTGCTTCACTTGTTTTCTGCAGGAGAGACCAGAGAGGAGAGGACTTTCAGAAACTGGATGAATTCTCTGGGTGTCAATCCTCGTGTCAATCACTTATACGCGTAAATCACACACTTTCATACCTTCCTGTCTTTATCTGTTCGATGAAGCCCTAATCAGGCTGATAGTAAAATCAAATGCATGTCAAGTGTAACACTGTAACTGTAAATGAAATGAGATGTCACTGTCAGTGAATGTTTCGGCTCTTTCCAGTGATCTTCAGGATGCTCTGGTCATCCTGCAGCTTTATGAGAAGATCAAGGTTCCTGTCGACTGGAACAAAGTCAACAAGCCTCCATATCCTAAACTAGGGGCCAACATGAAAAAGGTAGCCATTGCCCTTTCTCCAAACCCTGCTCTCGGTGGACACAAATATGCAGTGTGATTGACAGACAGAGCATTTCTAATCAGCTATTTTTCTGATTGGATAAAGCAAGGGCTGCTATGTCCTCCTCGCTACATGTATGTGTGTGTTTCTGTGTGTCCAGCTGGAGAACTGTAACTACGCTGTGGAAATGGGCAAGACCAAAGCTAATTTCTCGCTGGTGGGCATCGGGGGGCAAGACTTGAATGATGGGAACCCAACGCTCACTCTCGCCCTGGTCTGGCAGCTCATGAGGAGGTACAACAGTCTGCATACACTATCATTCAAACCATTTGATCCATTAAAATCTATTAACCAGTGTTAAAGAAATGAACCTTATTGTAAGTCTTTTACGCAAATACTGTCAAATTCACATGTGATTTAAATGCAGACGTACCAGAATTCAAATTATCAATTAAAAAACAACAACATTTAAGTCCAGTTTATTAGTTAATTTATTTGTATTAAATTTGTTCTCATATGAACATAAAGCTTGAAGAGTTTATCTTTTAGTAAACTGATTCTGATGAGTCTTGGTGCTGTGTTTCTCCAGATATACTCTGAATGTACTCGAGGGCCTGGGCGACGGACAGAAGGTCAACGATGACACCATCGTCAGCTGGGTTAATAAGACTTTGTCAGGAGCAGGAAAACCAACCAAAATATCCAGTTTCAAGGTGCACCAGCCTTCATTTATCTGCTTCCACACACACGCAAACATATTATATATTCCTACAGCAGCCCTGTATTGATGTAGCTGCATGTGTTGGGTGGATATCAGAATTAAGTGCAATGTTCTGGACTGTAGGACAAAGAGATCAGCTCCAGTCTGGCGGTGTTGGACCTGATTGATGCCATCCAGCCCGGCTGCGTCAACTACGACCTCGTGAAGACAGGAAGCCTTAGCGACGAAGAAAAACTGGACAATGCAAAGTAAGATTTCAATAGAGTGTTCATTCTATAACGTATAAAGCATTAAGATTAGTGCATGATTTGTGCAATTAAATCCTGCATATCCCATGATTGCGTTTGTATTAACTTCATGCATGAAACTTTATGCAAGTTTAGATACTTACTTAATGCTGTGTGTGTTATTAGCAGCAAGCAGAATACGTTTATAGTGCACAAAGTTCAGAAAAAAATCCAGAAATTTTCAGAATCACTGAAGAGAGAATTTCTAAAGTCTTTGTAATATTTCCTGTTATAGCAAGCTTATTTCTGTCTGTCTCTTGCAGGTACGCTGTATCCATGGCCAGGAAGATCGGCGCTCGTGTGTATGCCCTGCCTGACGATCTAGTGGAGGTCAAACCCAAGATGGTGATGACCGTGTTTGCATGTCTAATGGGCAGAGGGATGAAGAGGGCGTAAAATGGGCCCCTGAGGTCAATCAGACACCAATGTCTTACCCAAAAGCCATTTTGCTGGTTGAAAGGCTTCTGGTTCAGTAAATTTATCTCAACCACAGTAAAATAAATTGCCAACAGATGTTAAAGAATCATGTTTAAGTTTGGCAGGGCTACAATGTTTAATGGGCTTGAAGTTTTAGGAAAGGAAGGGTTGGTTCTATTAGACCAAACCAATTACGATTCCATCTGAAAAAAGGGACAAATTAATACCAAATTATATCTTTGAATAATGCATAATGACTGAATCTTCTCTGCCCATGTCTGGATAAAAACCATGTCAGACGCAGCTTTGCAATACTCTATTTACATAATTGATAAAGGATGTACTGTATGTATGAGTGATAGGTGTAGTTTCAACAGTTTGACAGCTTTGGACATTTAGAGTCACGACTGGCCTTACTAGATGCAGTATTGCATCTGTGCAGATTGATGATTGTGTTTGAATCATTGAGTTGGACCGCTTATTCTCCTCACATTTTATGTTATAAAATTAACCAGAAACATTTCAGTGGGACACTTTAAAACATTCCGTAGTTAAATCTCAGTGTACTATTTGTCTTATGTATATGTATACTCTTTTCTACGTACAAGAGACATCTGAACAGAATGAACTATGCATGATCTATGTTTTTGTATTTAAAAGAATACACTCCTCAGAAAATGCCTTTTAAAGCTTTAAGCATTAACCATTCCAAACTGTTTGTTCAATACGAAGATTACAAATAAACCTGACGCAGAGGAAGGTCATCATGTTTGGTCAGTGTCACACCTGTTACCATTGGTTGATGATAAGTGACTGTGTTGCTGGGAATGAAACTGGAAGCGGCTGGTCGTATGACAGCATGTTATCTATGGACTGAAGCAGCTCAAACCAAATGTCTGTAACTGAAAAACATCATACAAATAAAACAGAAAATACAACTTTGCTTAGTATTTCAGCTTCAGCATGTCTTCTTTTCTCTTTAATTTCTTTCTCCATGAATGGTGTTTTGTGCTGCTCAAAGCTTTAATGGTGGCAAATGAAACAATTTACTAGTTTACTAAGCAAATACCTGAAATCTGATTAGTGCAAATTACAGACATTGATCATTTTAATGGTATGTTTATAATAGCGAACTGAGTATACTTTATTTTTATTAAAAAAATTTTTTGCTTACATGGTCAACTACGTGATCAACAGCAGTTGTAAGGCATAATAATGCAATGGCATATATATATATATACAGTATTGTTCAAAATAATAGCAGTACAATGTGACTAACCAGAATAATCAAGGTTTTAATATATTTTTTATTGCTACGTGGCAAACAAGTTACCAGTAGGTTCAGTAGATTGTCAGAAAACAAACAAGACCCAGCATTCATGATATGCACGCTCTTAAGGCTGTGCAATTGGGCAATTAGTTGAAAGGGGTGTGTTTAAAAAAATAGCAGTGTCTACCTTTGACTGTACAAACTCAAAACTATTTTGTACAAACATTTTTTTTTTTTCTGGGATTTAGCAATCCTGTGAATCACTAAACTAATATTTAGTTGTATGACCACAGTTTTTTAAAACTGCTTGACATCTGTGTGGCATGGAGTCAACCAACTTGTGGCACCTCTCAGCTGTTATTCCACTCCATGATTCTTTAACAACATTCCACAATTCATTCACATTTCTTGGTTTTGCTTCAGAAACAGCATTTTTGATATCACCCCACAAGTTCTCAATTGGATTAAGGTCTGGAGATTGGGCTGGCCACTCCATAACATTAATTTTGTTGGTTTGGAACCAAGACTTTGCCCGTTTACTAGTGTGTTTTGGGTCATTGTCTTGTTGAAACAACCATTTCAAGGGCATGTCCTCTTCAGCATAGGGCAACATGACCTCTTCAAGTATTTTAACATATGCAAACTGATCCATGATCCCTGGTATGCGATAAATAGGCCCAACACCATAGTAGGAGAAACATGCCCATATCATGATGCTTGCACCTCCATGCTTCACTGTCTTCACTGTGTACTGTGGCTTGAATTCAGAGTTTGGGGGTCGTCTCACAAACTGCCTGTGGCCCTTGGACCCAAAAAGAAAAATTTAACTCTCATCAGTCCACAAAATGTTCCTCCATTTCTCTTTAGGCCAGTTGATGTGTTCTTTGGCAAATTGTAACCTCTTCTGAACATGCCTTTTTTTTAACAGAGGGACTTTGCGGGGGATTCTTGAAAATAGATTAGCTTCACACAGACGTCTTCTAACTGTCACAGTACTTACAGGTAACTCCAGACTGTCTTTGATCATCCTGGAGGTGATCATTGGCTGAGCCTTTGCCATTCTGGTTATTCTTCTATCCATTTTGATGGTTGTCTTCCGTTTTCTTCCACGTCTCTCTGGTTTTGCTCTCCATTTTAAGGCATTGGAGATCATTTTAGCTGAACAGCCTATCATTTTTTGCACCTCTTTATAGGTTTTCCCCTCTCTAATCAACTTTTTAATCAAAGTACGCTGTTCTTCTGAACAATGTCTTGAACGACCCATTTTCCTCAGCTTTCAAATGCATGTTCAACAAGTGTTGGCTTCATCCTTAAATAGGGGCCACCTGATTCACACCTGTTTCTTCACAAAATTGATGACCTCAGTGATTGAATGCCACACTGCTATTTTTTTGAACACACCCCTTTCAACTAATTCAACTAATTGCCCAATTGCACAGCCTTAAGAGCGTGCATATCATGAATGCTGGGTCTCATTTGTTTTCTGAGAATCTACTGAACCTACTGGTAACTTGTTTGCCATGTAGCAATAAAAAAAATACGAAAAACCTTGATTATTCTGGTTAGTCACATTGTACTGCTATTATTTTGAACAATACTGTATATATATATATATATATATATATATATATATATATATATATATATATATATATTATATAAGTTGGGAGAAGGCCATGTTTACCACTGTGTGGCATCCCCTCTTCTTTTTATAACAGTCTGCAAACGTCTGGGGACTGAGGAGACAAGTTTCTCAAGTTAGGAGTAGGAATGTTGTCCCATTCTTGTCTACAGGCTTCTAGTTGCTCAACTGTCTTAGGTCTTCTTTGTCACATCTTCCTCTTTACGATCCAAATGTTTTCTATGATGTTGAAATTGATGCAGTATGTGGTCTGGCATTGTCATGTTGGAAAATGCAAGGTATTCAATGAAAGAGACGACGTCTGGATGGGAGCATATGTTGTTCTAGAACTTGGATATACCTTTCAGCATTAATGGTGCCTTTCCAGATGTGTAAGCTGCCCATGCCACACGCACTCATGCAACCCCATACCATCAGAGATGCAGGCTTCTGAACTGAGCACTGATAACAACTGGCGTCCCAGTTTTCCCAAAATAACTTTTCCACGGTCCATTTTAAATGAGCTATGGCCCAGAAAAAACCCCCTGGGCTTCTGGATTATGTTTAGATAAGGCTTCTTTTTTGACTTATAGAGTTTTAGCCGGCAACAGCAAATTGCATGGTGGATTGTGTTCACTGACAATGTTTTCTGGAAGTATTCCTGAGCCCATGTTTTGATTTCCATTACAATAGCATTCCTGCATGTGATGCAGTGCTGTCTAAGGGCCCGAAAATCACGGGCATCCAGTATGGTTTTCCGTCCTTGACCCTTACACACAGAGATTGTTTCAGATTCTCTGAATCTTTGGATGATATTATGCACTGTAGATGATGAAAACTTCATAAATTTTTCTCTGAGTAACACCTTTCTGATATTGCTCCACTATTTTTCGCCGCAGCATTGGGGGAATTGGTGATCCTCTGCCCATCTTGACTTCTGGTAGACACTGCCACTCTGAGAGGCTCTTTTTATACCCAATCATGTTGCCAATTGACCTAATAAGTTGCAAATTGGTCCTCCAGCTGTTCCTTATATGTACATTTAACTTTTCCGGCCTACCTGTCTCAACTTTTTTGGAAAGTGTAGCTCTCATGAAATCCAAAATGTGTGTGTATGGTTAAACATTTTAATAAAAGACAGTTAGGTCTGATTTATTTTGGAAATGACTAGAAAAGATAAAAAAATAATATTATATGGTAACACTTTAGGGAACACTTCACTATTGCGCAGTTGCTTATTAGCATGCATATTACTGGCATATTGGCTGTTACTTATGAACTATATACTTATGAAGCACAAATTAATGCATGACCATATTATTGATGCCTTAAACCTACCCAGTACCTCAACATTAATACTACAACAACTGCCTTACAATCGATAAACTGAAAATAAGGAGTTTATTGAGGGAAATATCCCAGGTTACAAGTGTAAACACAGTTCTCTGAGAATAGGAATGAGACAGTATGTGACTGGTGTCTGAAGCATGTCAAAATACAACAATTTTATTGGCTAACGAGTACATGACCTCACTACCAGTGTGACTGTGAGTATGAAAGAGTATGAAACAATACGTCTTCCTCTTTTGTCTGACAAAAAAAATTACCAGGCAGTCCAAAGATAAGACACAGACTCAATCCTTAAAGTCTTGCATATGAGTGCTAGCTGCTATCACTTGATATTGCCATCTTCAGGTGGTATTATTTCAGAAACCTGGAGGAGAGATGTTGTTCCTCCTGAGCAGTTCTAGACTGATTAGCTAACTAATCCTGAATCACTTCCCTAAGATCTTTCTCCTCTCTTTTCGCATCGTGTCTCTTCTGAAACATACTTCTTGTTGAGGGAAGAGCTTGAGTGGTGACACTCACCTTCTGGCTCTGTCCCCAGTCCTCAGACCCTCAGAGGGTTTGGATTTGGACTGGCATGGAATGTCTTTCACCACTGTCTCTCTCAATGGATGTGCCAAACAGCTCAGAAAGTGAAATGGTGCGTGGAAAAGAAAGGTTATAATATTGTTGTGTTTTAACATGTGCTTCAGGCATCAGTCATGCTGGAGGTGTTATGTATGCAGCTAAATGTTGTTATATAAAGACTGAACCATTAGGGGGCATCAGTGTTCTATTATTGGTTGATGTCTGTATTGAATAAAGCAGTTGAAGAAGCAGTGAACCAAGAAAACAACATGTGCGTGTTGCTCTATATGTAATAGATAAAAGTGTTTATCTATAGTCCTGAGTCTGCAACATAATAGGAGGCATTACCCTAAAGTGTCTAGCTCAAATGTAGAGTGAGTTCCCATTCGAAAGGACCTTAATATTGAATATGTCTTCCCCGATCTAAAGTTTTACATATTGTATTTTAAATATTATTACAATTTAAAATAAAAATTTTCTAGTGTAATATTTTAAAATGTTGTCATTTCAATGCATCATTAATCCAGTCTTCAGTGTCACATGATTCTTCAGAAATCATTCTAATATCTGGTTTGCATTCAAGAATAATTTTGTGTCAAAAGAAACAGCATTCATATTTTTGTTGAAACTTATATTTTGATCCATTGAATGCATCTTTATTGCTGAATAAAAGTATACATTTTTTAAAGGACCCAACGCAACAGGCTGTGGAGCGGGAAAACTCTTGATAGGTGAGTGTGAGTGGAAAGAGACTTGTGTGTGTGCGGGATGAAGGAATATAAAATGATTTGCAATAGTTTCTATTTATAAAACATGTTTAAAGAGTTACCAATAGGTTACTGTCATAACCCTGGTTCTCTGAAACAATCGAGTGGAGAGGTCCACCTATGGGAAGGGCATCCGTACCTGACCTCTGCAGAAGCATCCAAATGCACCAAGTCTGGGAAGATAGACAGAAGCGCGCAGCCAATGCCAGGTAAGGCCCCGCCCTTGTACCTAGGGGTATATAACGGCTGCAGTGCTGCTATTTTCCAGTAAGTATAATCGCTTCTCGTGCGGCAAGCGGGGCAAAGCTGGTGGATCTCTCAACAGTAACCTATTGTTCTCTTTCATCATCTCATGTTCGAGATCCACCTATGGGAGAGACATGGACCGCCCCAGGGAGGCGGTGCCTGACATGTCCCATACTCATGAACCTGCAATACTGATGCACACACATGACTGCTGTGCACATGCAGCACATGAAACATGTTAGCAAAACACACATGATAACCATTGTGCATATAAATACATCCAGAAAAGGAATGGAAAAACATGCTTAGTGACAGGAATGTGCATGGCCAGCCGGCCCATTCACTCATTCATCACTTCCAACTGGGTTGCAGGGAAGGGCTAAGAGGACCCCACCCCTAAAACCGAATGTGCTACCGAGGTACTGGTGACATCCAGCCAGTAATAACACACAAAAGTATGAGGAGAAGCCCAACTGGCAGCGGAGCACATGTCCTGCAATGACACTCCCTTAAACAAAGCCCAAGAGGTGGCAATGTCCCTCGTGGAATGAACTCTGATGTCCCCTGGTGGCTGCATTCCCTTTGATTCATAAGTCAAAGCTATAGCATTCACAAACCAATGTGAGAGACGTTGCTTAGAAATAGGAATCCCTCCATGAGGGGGTGCCCATGAAATAAAGAACTGGTCACTCTTCCGGAAAGCACTGGTCCTGTTCATATGTGTCCGTAAAGCACGAACAGCGAAGTAGACTTTAATTGTGGAAAAAGACCTACCTTTTTCCAAGAGGTCTTGGGTGAATAACACAAAATATCAGGCACTGAGCATTGATAAGATGTGAGACCATGCTCATCGCACCACCCTTCGAACACTTGCCACTTACTGCCATACAAAGATTGTGTAGAAACCACCCTGGCATTCTGTATAGTAGCAATCACATGCGTTGAAAGCCCCAGTGCGCTTAGGTTCGTCCTCTCACGGGCCAAGCCCAAAGAGCCACCCTGTCCGGGTGCGGGTGAAAAATCTCCCCATTCCCTTGGGACAATAGGTCCGTGTAGGGGGGAGGTGCCACGGCTCGGCATATAGAGAGGGATTATCTCCACCAGTCATGGTGCTTTGGGCCACCTGGGTGCTATCAGAATGATAGACAGGCCCTGCTCTCTCACCCTGGCCAGTGTGGGAATTATCAGGCACAGGGGAGGAAAGGCATACAACAGCACTCTGGACCAGGGGTGGGCCAGTGCATCTACCCCAAGGGGCACATACACGTCCTTTAGTGAGAAGAACATAGGACAATGGTAGTTTTCACGCGAGGCAAATAGATCTACGGTTTCCTGTCCAAATCACATCCATAACATGTCCACTATCAGCAGGTGAAGGCGTCAAAGCTTGTAAGCTAAAGCGTGAAGTTTCAACGAGCGCATGCCGCCCTGATTTTGCAGCATATGAGCATATGATGTCCCTGCAGGCGAGGCAGAAAATGATTCAGAGCTTTCCATACTGCCATAAGCTCTAAATAATTTATGTGCGCTGAACGTGGTCTGCTCCGCCACAGACCGTTCACCGCTCTGCCCTCCTGGGTGGTGCCCCAGCCTGTTAAGGATGCAGCTGTCGTCACAACTTTCCACATCATAACCGTCCCCAGAGGGGTTCCCTGTTAATAAAAGTCTGAGCTCTCCCAGTAGCGCAATGGTTGCCGAGCAGGCGCGCATCACTATTACAGAGCGGCAAAGATTGCGCGTCGGGCTGAAATGTAGTGACAAAACCCATTTCATGAACGCCCTCATTCTCAGGAGTCATAAGAAGCCATAAGACCCTGCAGCCTGAGGCATGTGCGATATTGTACTTTCTTCCCCTCACTGAACTGCGACAGATAGTTCATTATCTGTCGCAGATAATTTGTCTCTCTTGAGAGAGACGTGCTCGCATTGAGACAGAGTTCAACTCGAAACCCAGGAAAATGACATTCTGACTGGGTGTAAAATTGCTCTTGCTCACATTCACTCTGAACCCAAGAGATGTGATGTGCGTGAGCACACGGCAGGTGTCCTGCAACACTTTCTCCTTCGATTCGGCTATGATGAGCCAATCGTCTATGTATGTCAGAATCCTCAGACCTGACATTCTCATGGGTGCTAAGCCCGCCTCCGCACACAGACAGAAACACTGGGAGCTAAGACTGAGCCCAAACGGCAGAACTGTGAATTCGTAACATGTGCCCTGGTAGGCGAAATGGAGAAACCTCCTGTGTGACGGATAAATGCTTATATGGAAAAAATGTGAACCAGTCGTTCTATGGTGTGGGCGAGCGAGCCATGAGTCTGCATTCTGAAATTGTATTTCCTCAAATGTTTGTAATTGGTATGTACCAAATACCTCTGAGTATTAAGGGGAGTACG
This sequence comes from Carassius auratus, assembly GCF_003368295.1. Classification (NCBI taxonomy): domain Eukaryota; kingdom Metazoa; phylum Chordata; class Actinopteri; order Cypriniformes; family Cyprinidae; genus Carassius; species Carassius auratus. The sequence goes on along the minus strand of NC_039256.1, from coordinate 1,206,720 downwards.
TATTGGGCTCTGGTGGATGTAACCAAAACTCGATCCATCAAATCCTTGTTCAGCCGGACGCATTGGATAATAGCTGTGTGGTTTTGGTGTGGAGCGTACACGGGGATGTTGTGTATCCTTTGATGCTCCTAGCTATCCAGTTTTGGCGGCAGAAGCATAAAGTGGTGGTTGCAGTTAGCCCACACCTCAGGCATCCACTAATTTTGGGGACCAGTTGGCCAGCTTTTAGTCATTTATTGATGTATTTTTGTGTGGATGTCTCTATGAGAAAAGAAAAGCAGGGAGGGGAGGTGGCCGTGCAGCCGGAAGAGGCAGAACTGTAACTGACCGATTCTGTGCCAGAGGAACCGAGCACTGCCGAGAAGTTAATCCTCAAGGAGCTTGATGATATTCCCCTGGAGCAGTCTCGCAATGAGAAGCTCAAAAACGCGTTTGAACAAGTCTGCTCCATTGATGGCCTGCACGGCCCCCTTTGTATCCCAATTTTAGTGTTCCTGTAGCTCAACTGGCAGAGCACTGCGCTAGCAAGCAAGCAAGCACAAGGTTGGGGGTTCGATTCCCCGGGAACACATGATATGTAAAAATTGATAGCCTGAATGCACTGTAAGTCGCTTTGGATAAAAGCGTCTGCTAAATGCATTAATTTAATTTAATTTTGCTTTTGTAAAAGACATGTTGCATCGTGTGACCCATGACGCTCAGACAAAACAATATACCGAAAGAGATTCTCACTGATCAAGGCACGCATTTTTGTCATGTACAATACGCAAACTTTATGAATGATTGGGCTTTAAATCAGCCCGCACCAACATCTATCCCCCACAAACAAACGGACAGGTGGAACGATTTAATTGCTCATTAAAGACCATGATTCAAAAGTTAATTCATGAAGACGCCCAAAATTTGGATAAATGGCTGGAAACCCTCTTATTCGCTGTGCGCGAGGTCCCGCAAGCCTCCACAGGTTATTCTCCCACGGGGTTTTCCCCTTCTGAGCTACTTTACTGTCACTAGCCCCATGGGGCGTCCTGAGAGAGGCTTGGAAGGAGGGAACTTTGCATAGCATAAATAAAATTCAGCATGTGCTGGACCTGAGAACAAAACTCCTCACTTTGGGGCAGCTCTCTATGGAGAATTTGTTACAGGCCCAGGACAAGCAGAGCTGGCTGTATAATCGGGGTAACCAGATTACGTGATTTTACACTGGGAGATAAAGTACTTGTATTGTTCCCAACCTCTAGCTCAAAATTACTCGCCAAGTGGCAAAGACCCTTTGAGGACACACAGCGGGTGGAAGATTTCAATTATGAGGTAATTCGATCTGACCGGAGTGGGGCACATCAAAACCCCCCTCTGAACCCACTTAAAAAATGGAGCGAGGTGGAACTGGTGATGCTGGCGACGGCAGTAAGTGAAGAGGAAGATCTCAGATCAGAGGTGAACACTAAAATCCAATACCTCACTATGGCACCAGGGGAATATCACCTCTCAGCCTCCCAGCTCACCAATGTAGCAAAATTGCAAGCCGAGTTTGCGGAAGTATTCTCGCCCCTGCCTGATCTGATGGATCTCATCGACATTTTGAGATGGAGCTGGACATGGTTATACGTAGCCAGCTGTATCAGTTGCCTGAACACAAAAGAAAGTGGTTCAGGCTGAATTAGGGGTGATGTTAGAGGTGCGGGTAGTAGAAGAATTCCACAGCGATTGGGTAAGCCTGATAGTTTTGGTTCCTAAAATGGACAGCTCTGTTCGATTCTGTGTGGAATATCGAAAAAGTTAATGCAAAGTTAATGCAGTGTCAAAATTCGATGCCTGTCCAATGCCACGGGTTGACAAATTGCTTGATCGGCTGGGGACAGCTCGTTTTTATTCGACTCTGGACTTAACCAAACGATATTGGCAGATCCCCTTATCACCCTTATCCCAAGAAAAAAAAAAGCCTTTGTAATGCTGTTTGGATAACACCAATTTGTTACCCTTACTTTCGGGTTGTTTGGGGCCCCCGGACATTTTTCAGCAGCTCATGGACAAAATCCACCGCCTGAAAACTGCCTAAGCCACTGCCTATGTAGAGGACATCATCATTTACAGTCTGGATTGGCAGTGTCATATGGCACAGCTATGGGCTGTCCTAAGGACGCTGAGAGGGGCCGGGTTAACCTCTTAGCCTGCACCCTGACGTGGGCATCCCCAACACCCAGTGTTCACACGTGTAAATATTTATGAATAGATTAAATGAAATGGGACAAATTTAATCTTGACAAACTATATATCACTATAAAGGTCTAAGCCTCAAGCATCGACGACAGATCACTGTTTTTCAATGGAAAGCTTATAAAGAATGTATTTACATTAGTATAAGCAGTACACATCAAAACATGAAGAATGAAAATGTAGTACATACTATATGTCGTAATAATGAGTCATAAACATATCCACACCTGTAAATCCCAGTTTAGTTAGGAAGGTATTGGTCCACTGAATGAAATCTCATGGAGCACATTTAGTCAAACGCAGCAATAACTTTGTAATATGGATGATAATTCCTTTGTTTACGTTTCAGTTCTTCAGGGACAGTATTGTTTGTGTCCGTTATGGAATAATTCACACTCAGAAACTGTGACTTGGTTTGTAGTGCACAGTGTCACAAACAGAATGAGAGGATCCACCAAAAAAAGTGAAAGAAAGGCTGAAGATGTTACGATCGGGAACACAGGAACACAGGAGACGAGAGATCCAAAAGCAGTGAGATTTTAATGGGTAATCCAAATCAGAATCCAACAAGCAGGGGGTCAAAACCAAAAATCAATCAAAAACAAACAAACAGGGATAGGAACAGGAACAGTAATAGAAACTAGGAACGCGAGGAAACTGGGTGACAGAAAGTAAGGACTTCATGAAAACAAACAGACCGATTAATATAGGCATAATGACTATCAAGTGAAGACACCTGTGTGCAATTAACAGGAGTGCAATTACTGTGATGAAGGGACAAGGCTTTGTGGCAATTGTAGTGCCTGTGGTGAGGTGCCTATGGGGAAGTGAGACCACTAGTGGAGACCCAGGGAAACAGAGACCAGACACTGTGACAGAAGATTATTTATTTGAATTCTAACTCTCTCTAATTATGGCTCATGATGCACGATCTGATGCACCTGTCATCTGATGGAGGCGGAACTTAGCGACCACCTTTTTCTTTTTTGTTTTATTTTTCAACAGTTTTATATATGTGTCTCAGGATGTTCTGTAATTGGAATACAAACCTTTTTTTTCTTACTAAAATTATTCTTATTGTATTTTTCTAGTGCTCAAATAAATCACTTATATGATGTCTAAGTTTCTGTCTATTGTTTTATAATTGAAAAAAAAAAACTATGCAGTTGTACGTTTAATGACTGAAATAGTTTGTAGAACATTCATTGTATCTCCATTTGAAATATAAACTCATGAGACATTTGACTTTCAACCCATTTCTTTTATAGATTGTTCCAGGACTGATTTCATGTATTTTTATATCAAATAAAAACATTTAAAAAGGCACTTCTGTGTCTATACATTTTAATGAGAATAACATAGGTTTCAAAGACAATTGGACGAGCTTTGGGGGCAGACCTGACCTGTTTAAAAGAGATGGTCTTTATCCCTCCTGGGGTGGAGCCACTCTTCTCTCTAGACATATGGCAAATAGTCTTAGAGTTTATACTTGACTAACTGGGGCCCAGGTCAGGAAGCAGACAGACTGGCTAAACCGACCGTCTGCTAGCTGCCTCCCGTCACAGAGGTCAGTTAATTCTCAGCACATACAGACTCTTTCACCTAGATATCACACTATAGAGACTGTGTCTGTTCCCTGAACTAGAAAATACAAAAAAACGTCCAAACCAAGTTAAGGTTAACAATTTAATTGAGGTTCACCAAATAAAAAACAAATGCAGTATGGATAAACAAATGATAAAGCTTGGCTTACTGAACATCAGATCCTTTTCTACGAAAATCGAGCATCGCGCTAGTTCAGTCAGGTTACGTTAGTCACGCTTGCATCAGCTGACAGTCAGCTGTTCCTGACGTGTTCCAATCCGGTCTCAACACCTATCACAAGCGGTCTATTTAAATTCTCATTCTGCTTTTACTAGAAAATGTCAGCGAAAATTTTGATAAAGATAATCCTCCAACTGTACGCAGGAGTTCGCGACTGGCCAATAAATCACCTCTTCCGCTTATAGCAGAATGGCATGCTGAAAAAATCATCATGACGCTGTACAGTCATAACATCCAGCCACCTCTAGGAATCAACCACGAAGAACTCTTCCAATTCTTCCTGGAAACCTGCTCAAAAACACCCGTGACCCCTTCAACTTCAACTCATCATGTCCCAGGAAAGCCACTGCCAAACATAGGCACTGCTCCCGTTCCACTAATCCCCCTTTTTTCCCCCAGCTGCTTGTGCTTTCATTCGTAAAGACGAAATTGCTGAAAAGGTTACCCCAGCGATTCATACTCCCATGTGTTATAACTTTAACGAAAATGTGTGCAGGTTTCCTAATTGTAAATTCATCCATGCTTGCATTTATTACGGAGACGGACATCCCAAGTCCGTGTGTCCTCGAAGAATGTCAAAAAAGAGAAAATAAAGCCTTCTACACCTGTCAATGTTCCAGAACTTGACAAAGCTTTGAAAATGCATCCAAACCGCTGTTTTGTGCATTATTTAATTACTGGACTTATTCAAGGATTCTTCGCAGGTTTAACGCTCCTCCCAAAACATCTTTCATTTGCAGTAATCTCCAGTCAGCTCTAAAAGAGCCTGAAGTAGTATATATTCTTTTGGCAAGAGCGTCAGAGACAGGATATTTGATTGGTCCCTTCCATATCCCCCCTTTTCCTATTTTTCGTATTAACCCCTTAGGCGTAGCCACAAGGAAATATTCAGGTAAGAAACGTTTAATAATAGATCTGTCAGCCCCCCATGACAGTGTTCTTGTACCAAGTATCAACAGATTGATTCCTCTCCCTAATTCTTCTTTGTTTTATGCTTCAGTTGATAATGCTATTCAGTTTATTAAAACAGCTGGTAAGGGCGCTTGGCTGGGCAAAGCCGACATTGTTGAAAATTGTGTAAAAAAAAAAAAAAAAAAAAAAAAAAAAAAATATATATATATATATATATATATATATATATATATATATATATATATATATTTTTTTTTTTTTTTTTTTTTTTTTCTCTCTGTTAGCCTTACGTTCAGCTGTCGCAGCAGCCCCCGTATTTTCGATACCTTATCGGAAGCACTCTGTTGGATTCTCTTAAACGATCGGAAGCTGCCCTTCGTGCTTCATTTGTTAGATGACTTTTTGGTCATGGACTTTCCAAACTCTAAACCTGACCGATGTATTAATATTCTAAAAAGAAACCTTTAACCAACTAGGCATACAGTATTGTTCAAAATAATAGCAGTACAATGTGACTAACCAGAATAATCAAGGTTTTTCGTATATTTTTTTATTGCTACGTGGCAAACAAGTTACCAGTAGGTTCAGTAGATTGTCAGAAAACAAATGAGACCCAGCATTCATGATATGCACGCTCTTAAGGCTGTGCAATTGGGCAATTAGTTGAAAGGGGTGTGTTCAAAAAAATAGCAGTGTGGCATTCAATCACTGAGGTCATCAATTTTGTGAAGAAACAGGTGTGAATCAGGTGGCCCCTATTTAAGGATGAAGCCAACACTTGTTGAACATGCATTTGAAAGCTGAGGAAAATGGGTCGTTCAAGACATTGTTCAGAAGAACAGCGTACTTTGATTAAAAAGTTGATTAGAGAGGGAAAAACCTATAAAGAGGTGCAAAAAATGATAGGCTGTTCAGCTAAAATGATCTCCAATGCCTTAAAATGGAGAGCAAAACCAGAGAGACGTGGAAGAAAACGGAAGACAACCATCAAAATGGATAGAAGAATAACCAGAATGGCAAAGGCTCAGCCAATGATCACCTCCAGGATGATCAAAGACAGTCTGGAGTTACCTGTAAGTACTGTGACAGTTAGAAGACGTCTGTGTGAAGCTAATCTATTTTCAAGAATCCCCCGCAAAGTCCCTCTGTTAAAAAAAAGGCATGTGCAGAAGAGGTTACAATTTGCCAAAGAACACATCAACTGGCCTAAAGAGAAATGGAGGAACATTTTGTGGACTGATGAGAGTAAAATTGTTCTTTTTGGGTCCAAGGGCCACAGGCAGTTTGTGAGACGACCTCCAAACTCTGAATTCAAGCCACAGTACACAGTGAAGACAGTGAAGCATGGAGGTGCAAGCATCATGATATGGGCATGTTTCTCCTACTATGGTGTTGGGCCTATTTATCGCATACCAGGGATCATGGATCAGTTTGCATATGTTAAAATACTTGAAGAGGTCATGTTGCCCTATGCTGAAGAGGACATGCCCTTGAAATGGTTGTTTCTACAAGACAATGACCCAAAACACACTAGTAAACGGGCAAAGTCTTGGTTCCAAACCAACAAAATTAATGTTATGGAGTGGCCAGCCCAATCTCCAGACCTTAATCCAATTGAGAACTTGTGGGGTGATATCAAAAACGCTGTTTCTGAAGCAAAACCAAGAAATGTGAATGAATTGTGGAATGTTGTTAAAGAATCATGGAGTGGAATAACAGCTGAGAGGTGCCACAAGTTGGTTGACTCCATGCCACACAGATGTCAAGCAGTTTTAAAAAACTGTGGTCATACAACTAAATATTAGTTTAGTGATTCACACGATTGCTAAATCCCAGAAAAAAAAAATGTTTGTACAAAATAGTTTTGAGTTTGTACAGTCAAAGGTAGACACTGCTATTTTTTTGAACACACCCCTTTCAACTAATTGCCCAATTGCACAGCCTTAAGAGCGTGCATATCATGAATGCTGGGTCTTGTTTGTTTTCTGACAATCTACTGAACCTACTGGTAACTTGTTTGCCACGTAGCAATAAAAAATATACTAAAAACCTTGATTATTCTGGTTAGTCACATTGTACTGCTATTATTTTGAACAATACTGTACCTCTCTCAGAAGAAAAGACTGCAGGGCTATTAAATATAATCAAATTCCTCGGTATTACTCTAGACAGCAATCTCATGCAAGCTTCCTTACCTCTTGATAAACTTGATCGTATCAGGGAAGCTTTGATAGATGTTTTGAAAAGAGATTCCATCAATAAGAAATAACTTCTCTCCTTATTAGGGCTTTTAAATTTCGCGATGCACATCATTCCACAAGGTCGTTCTTTCGTTTCCAGACTAATTGATGTATCAAAAACAGTAGAGAAATTGCAAGAGTCTATCAAATTAGATCCAGGCTGCAAATCCGAGCTGCATTTTTGTTCTCTTCTATGTGAAGGGTGGAACGGAATGTCTTTTTTTATAACAATTTAATAGAGACTTCTGTTGACCTCAAATTCTTTACTGATGCCGCTCCTTCTATCGGATTCGGAGGGTTTTTTAATAATCACTGGTTCGCTAGTGCTTGGCCTAAAGAATTGTCGACGCTTCCTATAAATACACTTTCAACAGCGTTGTTAGAATTACATGGCTTGCATTATTTGGGGCAATCAGTGGTCCAGAAAACAAATTCTAGTTTTCTGCGATAATGCGGAAACGATACCACATTATCAAAAAAGGGCGCTCCTCCGTTCCATTTATTAATACATTTTTGAGCGGTCTTATGTGGATATGCATTACCAGTAGTTTTTTATGCTCCGCGCTGCCCACATACCTGGTCTCGATAACAAAATAGCTGATTGCCTGTCTTGTTTCAAATTTCAGCAGTTCAAAACCATGTGCCCAGATGCCACTCCTTCGAGCCTGCCTTGCCCAGCATTCGCCCTGACTATTCTCGACTAAACGCCACTCTGCAGTTTTATATCTCCGCAGCTTCCATGTTCATGAGATCAAGTCTAGCCAAGTCTACATTAAAAGTGTACGACTCTGCTTGGATTCGATTTTCCTCCTTTTGCTCCTCCTTCTCAGTTCCTGTCTTACCTGTTAACATTGCTACGGTATGTTCATATGTAATGCATTGTTATTTGACACAAAAATTGCAGCCCTCCTCCAAAAGTCAGGTCTCAGGCATTCAGTTTCATCTAAGATGCTTGGATCCCGCCGCCTGCAGTCTGTAGGGGCATCCATCCATTCGTATGAAAAACCAAAGATAAACGCCTTCCTCTTACCTTCCATCTCTTAAAAAAACTGGTTGTTAAACTGAGACAAGGGTGCTTTAGTCCTTACGTGGATTCTCTTCTAGAAGCTGTTTTTCTGTGTGCTTTCCATGGTTTTCTGAGAGTTGGTGAATTGAATACAAGCAATAATAATTTCGATCCCTCTTATGATCTCACGGTGTCTGGCATCACTTTTGATGATTTATATTTTTACATTTTCCTTAAGCATTACAAGTCTGACCTGGAATCTAAAGGTATTTCAGTTGTTGTTGCTCGTACTAACACGCTTTTTTGCCCTTTTCATTCTATGTCCCGGTATATGAGCTTTCGCCCCCATGCTCATCATGACGAACCTTTATTCGCCACCGAGGAGAAAAAAGCTATGTCCAGATCCTGGTTTGCCGCTCGTCTCCATCTGGTCTGCCATGCATGCGGCATCTCACCAGAGCACTACACCACCCACTCCTTTCGCATCGGAACAGCTACATCAGCGGCTTCTCTCACAGCGATCAACACCATTAAAGTGATCGGAAGATGATCTTCTTCCGCATACAAACGTTATGTACGTCCTGGACTTAAAGACATTTTAGATGCTCAAAAATCCATGGCATCGGTCTAATCTATTAAGGTTCTCTTCAATACGAAATGTTGTATTTTGTTTTTTTCTCCTCTCTTCTAATTGTTGGCGTATATTTCTTGTCATACCTTTTCTGAATACTATTGCGACAGTCATTTGAAGTATTCCCGCAGGGTGTATGCTTCCCCTGCCAGACTGCCACCCAATTCTACATTAAGTTTAAAGCCGTCGTATGATTCCTCCTTTACAAATCACGCTCTGCTTTAAGTATTTGTGATACCTGCTCAACTCGGGGTGACGCTTCCCCCTCAACGTGTTTACTGCCGTCATACTAGACTGTTGCTGCTGTTGCTAGGGGTGTACGCTTCCCCCTTATTGTAATTTAGAGCATGTTATACACTTAATTAGATAAATACAAACTGCCATCGTATTAGACTAATGCTGCTGTTAGGGGTGTATGCTTCCCCCTTTACATCTAATATTTGCATAAGCAGCTTAAGCAATCCTTTGTATGCTCTCTTTTGAGTCGGGGTGATGCTTCCCCCATAAACACAGTATTAAGCAACATTTCCATTGCCGGCCATTCACATTGCATCAGTTGTGTTGGGGAGTTTGGCATATGGTTGTTTTGGGGGTTTAACTTGCTGCTCTCCACGCTCTGTCCAAGCATGGCTGCATGGACAGAGGTATGGATTGTTGCCCCAGAACATAACCATACCGCCAACACTAAGGGCCCTATCTTGCACCCAGCGCAATTGACTTTGTACACCGACACATGTGTCATTCCTATTTTGCACCCGGGCAAAGCACGCTTTTCCCTCCACAGAAGCATGTTGCTAAACTAGTGAATGAACTTGCACTCCCTGGGCGGTTCAGCGCAAGAAAGGAGGCGTGTTCCGGCGTAAACAATCCCTGGTGCTATTTTGCTGTTCCATTAAACAATTGCGCCACTGACCAGAAAAAACCTAAAGTCAGTGGCGCGTTGCGCGTTGTTCATTATGCTATTTTAGGGGCGCATACACTTTGCTCATGTAATCTACACAGATGCAACAGTTATTTTTGCAAATCATAAATTGTTGCACTAAAAAAAGATCAACACATCAGATGACGGAAATCATGAAGCCTTTTTTGGGTGGGTTTCTCCCATCCCCATACAACACAACTTCTCTGTCTTTCACTGCTCTTACAAGAACATCAGTCTCCTAGGCTGTGAACCGCTCCTGGCGTGCGCCTGGTAAATACGCCATAATAATAGCAATCCATAATGGAACTTGCGCACCTGCTTTTAAAGGGAATGTTGGATGACGCTCTGATTGGTTTATTTCACGTTACGCCCAAACCACACCTATGAATAATGAAGCTACTTCAGACCAACCCATTTTAGATTTGCGCCGGGTGCAAGAGCCATTTATCCTGCCGGGAAAATAGCAACAGCGCCGAGACCCGCCCACAAAGTTACTTGCGCTTCGCGCTTTGACACTTGCGTTTCAGATCGTTAAAATAGGGCCCTAACTGTATGAAGTATTAATGTAATAAATATATACTTGACCGAAGTCAGGTTACGTTAGTCACGCTTGCATCAGCTGACAGTCAGCTGTTTCTGACGTGTTCCAATCCGGTCTCAACACCTATCACAAGCGGTCTATTTAAATTCCCATTCTGCGCCTCTTCCATCGCATCGCTGCTTTCAACTAACTCCCTCCTCCAACCCCAACTCCACCAACTAATCTGTATTCAATCTGACCTCGTTCTTCTTTACAGTTACTTCATCGGAAGCTTTTCTACCATGTTTGTTACAACACATGTAATTGTGAATTGTAATTATGCATGCAGATAATGGTTCTGTTCTGTACCCCAGGGGGGTTTAACTTGATGCTCTCTTTTACATCCGAGTTAGTTCTGGCTGCAGATAAAGTTTTAATAGTTGGTGATTTTTATATCCATGTCGATAATGAAATCGAAACCATACTCTAGATTCAATACTGTCACATGGAATTGGTGTTGATAGTGTTGAAATTATTCAGTCAAGTGATTATATCTCAGATCATTAAGTTCTGTGCAAACTTCATTTAGCCAAAATTGTAAATTCTACTTCTTGTTACAAGTATGGAAGAACCATCACTTCTACCACAAAATACAGCTTTTTAAGTTATCTTCCTGATGTATCCAAATTCCCTAGCATATCCAAAACCTCAGAACAACTTGATGATGTAACAGAAACTATGGACTCTCTCTTTTCTAGCACTTTAAATACAGTTGCTCCTTTACGCTTAAGGAAGGTTAAGGAAAACAGTTTGACACCATGGTATAATGAGCATACTTGCACCCTAAAGAGAGCAGCCCGAAAAATGGAGCACAGCTGGAGGAAAACAAAACTAGAGGTATTTGGTATTGCTTGGCGGGAAAGTAACATATCCTACAGAAAAGCATTAAAAACTGCTAGATCTGATTACTTTTCCTCTCTTTTAGAAGAAAAAAAAAACATAACCCCAGGTATTTATTCAATACAGTGGCTAAATTAATGAAAAATAAAGCCTCAACAAGTGTTGACATTTCCCAACACCACAGCAGTAATGACTTTATGAACTACTTTACTTCTAAAATCGATACTATTAGAGATAAAATTGCAATCATTCAGCCGCCAGCTACAGTATCACATCAGACAGTGCACTATAGACCCCCTGAGGAACAGTTCCACTCATTCTCTACTATAGGAGAGTAAGAATTGTATAAATTGTTAAATCATCTAAACCAACAACATGTATGTTAGACCCTATACCATCTAAGCTCCTAAAAGAGGTGCTTCAAGAAGTAATATATCCTCTTCTGACTATTATTAATTCCTCATTGTCATTAGGATATGTCCCCAAAACCTTCAAATTGGCTGTTATTAAGCCTCTCATCAAAAAACCACAACTTGACCCCAAAGAACTAGTTAATTGGAAGTGCATTAGCATGGTTTAAATCGTACTTATATGACTGCCATCATTTCGTAGCAGTGAATGAAGATGTATCATATCGATCACAAGTGCAGTATGGAGTACCTCAAGGTTCAGTACTAGGGACGCTACTCTTCACGCTTTATATGTTACCCTTGGGAGATATCATCAGGAAACATGATGTTAGCTTTCACTGTTATGCTGATGATACTCAGCTCTATATTTCTTCGCGGCCCGGTGAAACACACCAATTTGAAAAACTAATGGAATGCATAGTCGATATAAAAAACTGGATGACGAATAATTTCTTACTGCTAAATTCAGAAAAAAACAGAGGTGTTAATTATAGGACCTAAAAACTCTGCTTGTAATAACCTAGAACACTAAGACTTGATGGTTGCTTTGTCAGTTCTTCGATGCACTAAGAAAGAGAAAGAGCACGAGGAACTTCCTGCGTCAACTCTTATGACTTGAAATGGTTCAACCAATGAACGTCCGCGATCTGAAGCGGGAAAAAGTTCCTTTGTCTCTGGGGAAACACCCACTCTAATAAGTTCTGGCTTATCAGATTTCAGCAGTGATATTCTAGGAAGTTCGTAATTCCAGATTAATACATTTTTCATTACTTTCCTTTATATAAGTGAGTCCGTCAAAGCATGCCGATTAAAAAGATACCAAAAAATAACATATATAACTGATAGAAACATGAAGTTACATTCAAATGCAGAATTAAACACATTTAAAGTTTGATTAACACACAATAAAATTGTAGATACTCCAATTTTTGATTATGGAAAACAAATGCACCAAAAAGTAATACTCAATACATTTAGAATACATTGAGAAAATAAAAGGGTACTATTCTCTTTTCTAAGAGCTATCTTTCCTGTCCTGTTTCCCCAGTGGGATCATAAAGTTTTATGATCTGGTCAGGGGGGCAGCGTTAAAACTCATGATTCTATGTGAGAACATTCATTCCAAAACCATTTCCCATTTACAAGTCAGCAATTTATAATCCTTGCATAACAGGATTAACCATTTTTATGCAATACACAAACCTATTCAAAATACATATTATTAAGGACTTACATACAGAGCGTAAAGAAAAGTTTGTGTGTGTGTGTTTAGGAATGTGGGTGTTTCGTTTCTCCTTTGAGGCTGCTCACGGATATCCCTGGACAGTCTCAATAGGTGTAATAACTGTCACCCACGGCAGGATGTTGCCGAGATCGCGGCGCCCCAAATGGTAAAATTATGTTAGAAGATGATGTAAAACGAAGGTCCTTGTTTACTCACGTTCTGGTCTTTGAGTGCAGAATGTGTTAGAGTCAGGATTCATTAATATGGAACAGATGGCTGAAATACCATCAGCTCATTAGTGTTACATCTGGTCAGAGGAGAACTGGCCCCCCAACTGAGCCTGGTTTCTCCCAAGGTTTTTTTCTCCATTCAGTCAGCGATGGAGTTTCGGTTCCTTGCCGCTGTCGCCTCTGGCTTGCTTAGTTGGGGTCACTTCATCTACAACGATATCATTAACTTGATTGCAAATAAATGCACATACACTATTTAACTGAACAGAGATGACATAACTGAATTCAATGATGAACTGCCTTTGACTATCATTTTGCATTATTGACACACTGTTTTCCAAATGAATGTTCTTCAGTTGCTTTGACGCAATGTATTTTGTTTAAAGCGCTATATAAATAAAGGTAACTTTGACTTTGACTTAATATTTTTGAGCATTATCAACTCTGGTTGAAAAGTACAGCCCAAAGGGTCTTCTTTCCAAAGACACCAAAATTATGTGTGTAACTGTCAGATCGTCAGCTGGAGTGTCCATGAACTCCAGTAGAGGGCACTCCACTCAGGACTCTGGCATCTTGTATTTCCATTCCCAACTCCATTTCCCATAATCCCCTGCTTAGGGCTAATTACCACCAGGTGTTTTCCATTACCACTCCCCTATATTTACTGTGTTCGGACTCCCAATGATTGCCAAGTCTTTTTTAGTTCTGTCTGGCATTTCCGAGCCGCTTCCCTGTGTTTGTTCACTCCATGTTTGATCTTAGATTGTGTATATCGACTGTGATTCTCTGCTGCCTGCCCCGATCTCTGCTTTTTTCTGTTGCTGATTTTGGATATCCCTTGACATACCTGACGCTGTTCTCTGATCTCTGCCTGTTTGACCATTCTTGAAAATAAAGTACTGCAAATAGATCCATACATCTCTGACTCCCCGTTACAGTAACACAATGAAGTAAGGAACTGATACAATTTTAAGTTAGGTAGAGCACTTTCAGCTGTGAGTCCCATAATGGGGTGTGCTGGCTTATAGGTTATTTATTATGCACTTTATTATTATGTTATGTTAAATTTATTATGTTTTGATTAACAACTTTGCAGATTGTTTTCATTTAAGTATAACTATATTATAAACTGCAAAATATATATTTTTCAAAAACCCATATAACGTGCTTTTTAGGAAACAAAATGTTTTTTTTTTTGTTTTTTTTTTCACGAGTTGGGTGTAACGGATGTGTTTTATGTCGTAGAACAAAATGATAAAGTATATTGAGCTTGGGTGAACCAAGGAACTTATTTTAGGTGATTTAACCAAACTCTCATTCAAAAAACCTGGGACGTTGGAACTGGAAATGCTAAAATGCTAACCCTCTGCTGGATTTTCACCTACAAAGAGACATCATAGTTCCACCACTCTATTAACTTCAGATTTAAAACTATAGGTACAGTATGTTATATGTAGTGCGTGATAAAAGTCAGTCCCTGACGCCTCCAGTGTCCTCTCTGTTTGCTGCTCCTATAGCCTCAACACCAGCCACAGGATTCACATGTGAGTTCTGTTACACATCTTCTAGTTCAGTCATGCTGAATTTGTATCTGTTGCCCGAAACTGTATTAACCCTCTAGGGTCTATGATGGTTTTGGGGCCCTTGAGATGTTTTGACATGCCCTGACATTTCAATTACTTATAACATACTATTGGGCAATATGTTTTTTTTTTCAGTAATATGTGAGCAAAATTATATACATGTTTGCATAATAAAAAAAAAGAATAAAAAAAAAAGAATATATACATAACATACATAATGAATGTCAAAGACACATTTTGTACACTGATTTAACCACAGAAATGTAAACAGACTTTGAGTCATTCCTGAAAACAGATTCTGTTCAGCAAGTGAAACAAGTAAATAATACCTGATACTTAAGTGTTTCCTGCTTCTTTCCATAGATTCAAGAAAAAAAAAACATCATCAGCAGTCAAGGAGCTTGTTTTACCATAGAATACCAGTGTAGCTGAACATCTGATGTTGGTACAGTGCTCTCAGAGGACAACAGTTTGAAGAGACTCAAGTGAAAGTCAGCAGATTCATCACTGGTGCAGGTATCTGATGACTAAAAACAAACTGTGAGCCTCTGTATATATATATATATTTATATATATATATAGAGAGAGAGAGAGAGAGAGAGATAGATTTTGTAGTCAAACTCACACTTTCTTCATACTATCGTTAAAAATTTTTGTAAAAAAAACAAACATTTTTGTGTTTAGCACATTATACTAATCTGTTTGTGAACAGAGCAATAATAAACATGGTCTAAACATTCGTAGCAATGATTGTGTCATGGTCGGGAGCAGGGATGAGGTGAGGACTCAAAAGCAGGAAGATAAGAGCATTTATTAATAATAAAATATAAACAAAACTACAACAAAAAACTACCCTAAGGGGAAAAAAAAGCAGACAAGGCAAGCATACAAACATCCAATGATACTGTGAACACAACATTAACGAACCAGCAGAGGATTATAGACACAAGGAGAATAAGTAGGGAACCTAACGAGGGAGACACAGGTGGGGCATCTAAAACAATAATGACATAACACGATGGGCGGGATCAGACAATAGACAGGAGAGCACATGGTACCAAACAAACAAGGCACAAGCCATGTGCTCACAGAAAAACAGTGTCATCTGGTCGCCATCCAGGGCACACCAGCTGAAGACTGTGACATAACCCCTCCCTTAAGGAGCGGATTCCAGACGCTCCAACAAAAGAAATGGAGGTGGACCGGCGGAGGATCAGGGGGAGGGATGGAGGGCCAGGTCCATAGGAGGAAGACCACCATAACCGTGTGGTCAGGGTGGAAATCCCCCAGGGTGGAGCAGAAGACCACCACATCCTTGTGGTCGAGGCCGAAACCCCCCAGGGCGGAGCAGAAGACCACCATATCCTTGTGGTCGAGGCCGAAGCCCCCCAGGGCGGAGCAGAAGACCACCACAACCGTGTGGTCAGGGCGGAAATCCCCCAGGGTGGAGCAGAAGACCACCACATCCTTGTGGTCGAGGCCGAAACCCCCCAGGGCGGAGCAGAAGACCACCACAGCTGTGTGGTCAGACCAACGGGAGGACAAAACTCAGGTAATCCCATGGTGTTTATACTGGATTCCAGAGGATCGGCGCTGACTTGACTCTGCTCATGAAGATTATTGGTAACTTGCATTTGTTCATGAAGATCCCTGGTGACTTGACTCAGTCCTTGAAGATCACCGGTGACTTGACTCAGTCCTTGAAGATCACCGGTGACTTGACTCAGTCCTTGAAGATCACCGGTGACTTGACTTGTCTCTGGAAGATCAACGGTGACTAACCCTGACTCCGGAGGGTCCATGAGCACCTGACTATACTCTGGAGGATCGCCTGGAACCTGACTTCGACTCTGGAGGGTCGCCTGGAACCTGACTTCGACTCTGGAGGGTCGCCTGGAACCTGACTTCGACTCTGGAGGGTCGCCTGGAACCTGACTTCGACTCTGGAGGGTCGCCTGGAACCTGACTTCGACTCTGGAGGGTCGCCTGGAACCTGACTTCGACTCTGGAGGGTCGCCTGGAACCTGACTTCGACTCTGGAGGGTCGACTGGAACCTGACTTCGACTCTGGAGGGTCGACTGGAACCTGACTTCGACTCTGGAGGGTCGACTGGAACCTGACTTCGACTCTGGAGGGTCGCCTGGAACCTGACTTCGACTCTGGAGGGTCGCCTGGAACCTGACTTCGACTCTGGAGGGTCGCCTGGAACCTGACTTCGACTCTGGAGGGTCGCCTGGAACCTGACTTCGACTCTGGAGGGTCGCCTGGAACCTGACTTCGACTCTGGAGGGTCGCCTGGAACCTGACTTCGACTCTGGAGGGTCGCCTGGAACCTGACTTCGACTCTGGAGGGTCGCCTGGAACCTGACTCGACTCTGGAACCTGACAACCCTCTGGGAGATCAAAGGTGACTAACCCTGACTCTGTAAGGTCCACAAACACCTGACTCGACTCTGGAGGGTCGCCTGGAACCTGACTCGACTCTGGAGGGTCGCCTGGAACCTGACTTCGACTCTGGAGGGTCGCCTGGAACCTGACTTCGACTCTGGAGGGTCGCCTGGAACCTGACTTCGACTCTGGAGGGTCGCCTGGAACCTGACTTCGACTCTGGAGGGTCGCCTGGAACCTGACTTCGACTCTGGAGGGTCGCCTGGAACCTGACTTCGACTCTGGAGGGTCGCCTGGAACCTGACTTCGACTCTGGAGGGTCGCCTGGAACCTGACTTCGACTCTGGAGGGTCGCCTGGAACCTGACTTCGACTCTGGAGGGTCGCCTGGAACCTGACTCGACTCTGGAACCTGACAACCCTCTGGGAGATCAAAGGTGACTAACCCTGACTCTGTAAGGTCCACGAACACCTGACTCGACTCTGGAGGGTCGCCTGGAACCTGACTCGACTCTGGAGGGTCGCCTGGAACCTGACTCGACTCTGGAGGGTCGCCTGGAACCTGACTCGACTCTGGAGGGTCGCCTGGAACCTGACTCGACTCCGGAGGGTGAGCTGTGACTGCCATCCCTTGCAGCGGCGCTGGACAAGCAGCCATCTTGTGCCATGACTCTGGACAGGCGGCCATCTTGTGCTGTGGTGCTGGGCTGGCGACCATATTGTGCTGTGGCGCTGGACCGGTGGGCAACTTGGGCATTGGCGCTGGGTTAGTGGCCATCTTGTGCCGTGGCGCTGGGCTGACAGCCATCTTGTGCCGTGGCTCTGGACTGGCGGCCATTCTGGGCCAAGATTCTGGAAGGTGGCCCTGATGAGCTAGGTAGTCTACGAACCCCACAAACGTCAGGTGATCCAGCCCTTTCATCCTCCACCAATTGAGAGGCTCATCAAGGGCATAATTCAGAAGGTCCTTGAGAGCTGCATCGTTGTAGTCCAGCCCATCCACAGCATTCCTGAACTCCATCGCAAATTCCCTCACGTCAGTTCCCTGTTGATGGAGGGAACTCAATGCTGCTACCTTAAGCATGCATTGGTAGAGGGGGCTGCAGATAGTGGAGGCTGGTAGATTGAGTGTGCCATCTTCCGCTGAGTCCTCTGTTGGCTGGTTCGTTCTGTCATGGGTGGGAGCAGGGATGAGATGAGGACTCAAAAGCAGAAAGATAAGAGCATTTATTAATCATAAAATATAAACAAAACTACAACAAAAAACTACCCCAAGGGGAAAAAACAGCAGGCAAGGCAAGCATACAAACATCCAACGATACTGTGAACACAACATTAATTAACGAACCAACAGAGGATTGCAGACACAACGAGAATAAGTAGGGAACCTAACGAGGGAGACACAGGTGGGGCATCTAAAACAATAATGACATAACAAGATGGGCGGGATCAGACAATAGACAGGAGAGCACATGGCACCAAACAAACAAGGCACAAGCCATGTGCTCACAGAAAAACAGTGTCATCTGGTCGCCATCCAGGGCACACCAGCTGAAGACTGTGACAGATTGTCAGGAACTCACAGGCTGCATCCGAAAACTGAAAAATGCTGCCTTCGGAGGTTGCATTCCAAGGTAGGAAGGCATCAAGGCACGTCCGAAATCAATGTCAGCTTCATTTCCTGTCTCCTGAGATGACTTCATCTGGCCGGTTTTTGAAGGCAACATAGATGTATCCTTCGCTGCCTTCGATATCCCACAATCCTGTGCGTTCCATTCTGTGACAGTTAAGCCAAAAAATAAAGATGGCATCTGAAAGTTGCGGCCGGTGGTCAGTTTGTGTGTAAATGTATGTTTCTGAACAATGTTTTCCACTTTTTACTTACTTACTTTATACTTTATTGTAAGACTGTGTCTGAAATGTTTCTTGCATAACAGTTTTTATGTTTACAACATTTAACATACATTCTACATTGACATTCACTCTAGCACGTACAATTATACATTTCATACAACATTTATACATCTGCAACACCGTCCCAATACTCTTGATCTCTGATTAGGTGTTTTTGTTCAGTGCAAATATTGCCTGGTGCACAAAATTATTTTTCAGCTTCACTTTCTTAAATTTGGGAACTCTATACCTCCGTTGTGACGGTAATAATTCAAAGTCTTTATGCAGTATATGCGTAGGATTCGAGACTATATTGTTAGCAAGCCTAAGCATCTTTTTATAATAGGATGAATCATAAAGCTTCTCAAGCGGCTGACCTACTATCTTTGAGCAGATTTTTAATTGATTAAAAACCTTGTTTTTTAGTGCAACAGATAAACTTTTATACCAAATAGAGTTGCAGTATTGCAGTAAGCTCATTATCACAGACCTATAGAACAACAAAATAATCTGCCTTCTTACTCCAAATGACCTAAGACGGCGAAGAAAATAGATTCTCTGCTTTGTTTTTTTACATAGAGTATCAATGTGATCTTTCCAGGACAACATGTCGTCTATAATTACTCCCAAATATTTATAGGTCTTAACAAATCTAATTGTCTCGTTATGAATAGAAACAGGAGTTATATCCGCCGTAGACCCGAATACAATCTCCTCAGTTTTACTTGTATTAATGATAAGGGCATTATTGTCACACCACTCTATCAATTTAGTTACACCTTGTTGATGAACCTCAGAACTGTCCGAGTCATTCAACACAGATATTAGGACAGTGTCATCAGAGTACTTCAGAATATACTGATTAAACATATCCGTTCTACAGTCATCAGTATATAAGGTAAAAATTATAGCAGAGCTAACGCAACCTTGCGGTACTCCAACATTTGTAATGATTTCAGACGACACGGTTTTATTCACCATGACTCTCTGAACTCTATCAGTGAGAAATGATCTATACCACCAAATCAGATAAGGATTTACCCCCAGCTGTGCAAGTTTTAACACCAGTCTGTCAGTATCAATCTGTATTGTGTTGAAGGCGGAAGAGAAATCCAAAAACAAAGTTCTTACAATTGTTTTGGGTTTGTCTAAATTTTTTGAGATAATGTGCACTAAAGAAGCAACTGCATCTTCAGTACTACAGCCTTTCTTATAGGCGAACTGCCAGGGATCTAATTGATCTTTAACTACCATAACCAAATGATGGAGTAACAGTCTCTCTAGATATTTCACAATTACAGAGGTAAGAGCTATTGGTCTGTAGTCTTTAAATTTTTTTGGACATTATATTTTTGGTAGTTGTTTTTTTGTATGCAGTCTTCCATATCACAGGAACAACATGTGTGTCGACTGAAGATTGAAATATTGGTTGCAACACACGTGCTAATTCATGAGCAAAACTTTTTAAAAGGCCTGCACTACAACCATCAGGACCCACAGCCTTTTTTGTATTGATTGAAACATTTTCCTTACATCTTCAACCTCAATGACAATTCTCTCTGATGATGCTAGAACTACATCTGTTGTTTCTATGAATTTGTCTTGTTTGCTTATTAGTTCAAACCGGATAAAAAAGGTGTTTAATTCATTCCCAAAACTAAGTTCATCATCAGTTACAATTGATTTTTTTGAAGATGACAATCCAGACATAGTTTTCATAATGTCCCAAACCTTTTTAGTATTATTAGTTTTGAAGGCTTTTTCCAGACACTTCTCATGAGCTTCTTTTGTTTCCTTTAGTTTAATTTTGAATTATCTTTCCGTTTGTTTAAATACCTTAATATCTTTATCCTTGAACGCTACTTTCCTCACATTTATCATTTCTTTAATATCTTTAGTCACATATGGTTTATTATTTGGAAAGACTTTAATCTCTTTAGTAGGTATGTTCAGCTCCACACAGAAACTGATATAGTCATTTAACACTGTAGTTCTTTCGTCCAGTGAGCCTTCATCAAAAATGTCCCAGTTTGTCCAATCAAAACAGGCTTTCAGTTGTTCTACACTTTCATTCGACCATATTCTGATCATTTTTGTTTCTGGTTTACTTTTTTTAAGTTTAGTCCTGTACACGGGAATCATGTGCACAACATGATTGGTGATTGGTGGCATACATTTGGACACATTTACAAAGCACTTATCCAGAATGTTGTTGTTTCTTGTTTGAGTCTTTACATACTGTTCAAATCCCGGCAACAAAGTCTCCAATTTGCACTGGTTTAAATCGCCCAGTACGATCACAGGTGCGTCGGAGTAGCTGAGTTGCAGTTCGTGAACATAGTCCGCTATCAGGTATGCTGCCTGAGATGGTTTACCGTTGGGCGGTACATATACCACGAACAACAAAATACAACCAAATTCTCTAGGCAGATAAAAAGGTCTTAAGGTCATGCCGAGAATTTCCACATTTGAGTCACATATTTTATATTTTACTGAATAAGATCGACACCATTTCTCATTAATATACACACAGATGCCTCCCCCTTTATTTTTACCTGACATTTTATCTCTATCCGCTCGAACTAGTGTGAATTCAGGAATTTCGAAAAGCGAGTCAGGCATTGTAGACTTCAACCAGCTTTCCGTAAAGCA
The DNA here is from genome assembly GCF_003368295.1 of Carassius auratus. NCBI lineage: Eukaryota > Metazoa > Chordata > Actinopteri > Cypriniformes > Cyprinidae > Carassius > Carassius auratus. The sequence goes on along the minus strand of NC_039256.1, from coordinate 1,185,167 downwards.
AAGCAAAGATGCTTCACGAAATTCATTACAGTACCTTGTGTGTGATCTTATCATGTCCATTTTGTTATTCAGAGAACGCAGATTACTGAAGATGATTGACGGCAGCGGTGGTTTTTTAAATCTCCTTCGCAATCGGCTCCGAATTCCTCCTCTTCTTCCTCTTTTCTTTCGTTTTGTTCTCACCAGCTCACGTGGAACATTTTCAAACAGATTCTTATATTGGCCTGTTATCGATTCTTGAGTTGTCTTAAAGTTTAGCTCCAGCAACATCTCCCGAGTGTAGAGGCATGCACCCATCATGACACCGCATGTGTTTGGGGTTTCACATGCAGTCAAACATTGCATTGTCAAACATAGTCCATAGCAACTGATCATCCAAAAAATCCAAATCAACAGTACGTTTTTCTTAGCCTTCATCTTTCCCCTACAAGTCCCTACCCGGACTTACTTGACAGTAGACAAACAAACAAACCGAAAACATAGTATACTGAAATGCAGTGCAGCCGCTGAGCAGCGCACCGGAAATTTTAATGTAATTTCTAGCGTGAAATGAATATTGCGGTAATTAAATATCCACTTAGTTATCACCAAAGCTCTTTATTTTTTTTGTTGTAGATCATTAAACCATTACTCCGCCTCAGAAGCCTGTCCGAAATCTGTTTCACGAGGTGCCTTCGGGCAAAAACGCTGCCTGCAAAGTCATTGCCTGATTAGACAGCAAGGCAGAAAGCAGAGCTCTGTGATTTGTCCTTGCAATGTCTTACCATTACATTGTCACATATCAAATTCAATATAAACTGTTCAAATACTGTACACTAAACCATCTGCCTTCATCTTGGTTTGTGACAATTATCATGTTAAAGTGTACACTCACTTTACCAGTCGCTGAAAACCCAGAAACTGTTTCAGCGGTGGACAAAGTGAAAGGACACCACTGCATCATGGCCCTGGTTCACCCCAATAGATGAGGCTTTAGGTCAGGAGCATTCAGTTACTCCTTCAGTGCTGCTTGCCTCAGTGTCCCAGGCCTCCTCCACCTGTGGTGAGCCTCTCAGTGAAGACTGAGAGCCTAACCAAGCAGACACAGGGGTAAGAAGAGGAGCTGTATTGAAATGTTCAGGAAGGAAATGGCCAGTGAAGAGGCCAGACAAAAGGCCGCAGATGAGTGGGTCAACAGACTTCTCAATCTTGAGATTCTTGTTAAGAAAAACTAAATTATAATACATTTACTTAAATTGAGATGGCTTTCTGAGGCTAAAGTCTCAATAGATTTAATTTAACTTAAATTTGTTCTAATTAATTCAATATTTATGTCAAGTCAATTCACCTTTATTTGGTATAGCCCTTCATAAAGATTGTCAAAGCAGCTTTACAGTGACAACAGAGAATAGTTTGTCAATCATGTGAGTGGAACACAACAAGTTAGTTCATTTTAGTATTCCTAAGCTGATGATGCATTTAAAAACATATAATTTATATTTTGGATATAAAATAAATACCCAGAAACTTAAACTCTTATCAATACTTTTAGACCCCACCTAAATTTAGGAGTAATGATTTATACATCATTATACTCCTATTATCACATTATATCTGAATAAATAATCTTTCCATTAATATGGTTTATTAGTATCTGACAATATTTGGCCGAGATACAACTCTTTGAAAATCTGGAATCTGAGGGTTAAAAAAACCTCTAATTAATGAGAAAATTGCCTTTAAAGTTGTCTAAATGAATTATTAGTGATGCATATTAATAAATCAAAGGTTACATTTTGATATATTTAAACGGATAGTTCATCCAAAAATGAAAATGTGATGTTTATTTGCTTACCCCCAGGGCATCCAATGTTTCTTGAAGCAAATTATGATTTTTAGCTTCAGTTGTTGCAGTCTCTCAGTCGTACAATGCATGGCAAATGGTAACAGAATCTATGAGAGTAAAAAAACAAACATGCAAAGACAAATCCAAATTAAACCCTGCGGATTGTGACGATACATTGATGTTTAAAGACACAAAAGGATGAAAGAAAAATTTATCATTTTGGACCATACAATGTTTTTTTTGGCTTTTGCTAAAAATATATACCCCAGCTACTTAAGACTGGTTTTGTGCTCCAGGGTCACATAAAAGACGGCAATATGATTTTAATTGGAACTCTCCGTGAATAAAACATTTGGGGATAAACCTAACAAGAGATAAATCAATACTCTTTGAAAGTAACTATGGCCCCATTAATAAGGAGGTAAACTCTGATATTTCAAAATGGACACTGCTTCCATTAGATGTGTAATTGAATAGAAATAATTAAACTGAACATTTTACCACAGATTCTTTATCCTTTTCAACCACTCACTCTGTCTGGAGGTACCACAAAAACCATTTAATGAATGGGATGGTTTGGTTTCAAGGTTTGTCTGGAATGGTAGAAGACCTTGGGTAAAGTTTAAAACATTGCAGTTGACAAACGAAAAGGGATAGCTCTACCATGTCTTCAGGATTATTATTATGCTGCAGAGTTGAAACCCTTAGTATGCTGGTGTATACCAAGTTATGAATCAGGTTGGAAAACCCTAAATTCACTTTAAAAGTTTAAAACCATAGTCATTTTAAGAATGAAGTCATTTACCTGTGCAATATTCATGCTGTCTAATCAGCATCTTGATATGCCACACCTGTGAGGTGGATGGATTATCTCGGTAGAGAAGAAGTGCTCACTAACACAGATTTAGACAGATTTGAGAACAATATTTGAGAGAAATGGGCCTTTTGTGTACATAGAAAAAGTATCTCTGAGTTAAGCTCATGAAAAATGGGGGCAAAAACAAGTGTTTAATTTATCATTTTATTCAGTGTATACTGTTCATTTTAATCCCCTGGAACACACGACAAACATGATGATCTAGAACATGATGCATTGTTGTGTCTGTCATAATTAAATAATTTTGGAGACAGTGGCTGTACGTTTTAACTAAATTATTATTATTATTTTTTTACATTAAAAAAGTTTTTTGTTTACACTCTCCTTTAACGTATACATTAATATAAGAAAATACTGCAAAACAGTACTGTCAAGCTGTTATATATTTTTTGCCCAACATTCATAATTTCTGTCATTAATTTTATATGTTGGTAGGCTATTAATTGTATGGGGCCCGTAAGGTGACTTGTTTGGTTTATTTAGTTTTGTCGTGGCCACGAAATAATAACTCGTGGGAACGTGATAATGTTTCGTGGCCACTAGATCATTTTGTCGAGGTAAAGACATCCTTATGTCGTGGCCTCGAGATGCTATGTCGAGGGAACAACATCCATTTCTCGTGGCCACGAGTTTAATGAGTAAGCAAACATGCGGGACCATATGCAGCCCAGGATTATCAGAGATGGATTCATTCATATTTTATTTTGAATTAAGTAATTATTATATTAACCATATGCTTTGCCTACCGGGCTGTATTATATGCGATTGTCAGCATTCAAATGAAGTTTATCATACGTAAATAGGCCTATTACATAAAGTGCGTGATAAAAAATAAAGTTTAAAGTTAAGTTTTTTTATCCATATTACAGTCTTGTAAGCCCATTAACTGATATTCTTTCACCCGTAATATGTGTACATTATTATTATTATTATTAGCCTATTATTATTGCTTATTTTTTTTATTTCGTTTATATTCTTCTTCTTTTTTTGCTTCAATTTCGATCTCTTTACTTAACATTCTGAATACTTTTGTAAATAATAGTGTACTGTAAATGCTCAACATTAACATAAAATGTCATAATGTAAATGCATACATTTTATATGTATAAATAATATAATTACTTAATTCAAAATAAAATATGAATTAATCTCTGATGATCCTGGGCTGCTATGGTCTCGCAGGTTTGTTTACGCATTAAACTCGTGGCCACGAGAAAAACATGTCCTTCCCTCAACATCAGAAGTCGTGGCCACGAGAAATGGATGTTGTTCCCTCAACATATCATCTTAAGGCCACAACATAAGGATGTCGTTACCTTGACAAAATGATCTCGTGGCCACGACATAATATCACGTTTCTACGAGTTAATATGACGTTCCCACAAATTAATATCTTGTGGCCACGACATATTATCACGTTCCCACGAGTTATTAAGTCGTGGCCACGACAAAACTAAGTAAACCAAACAAGTCGCCTTACCATATAATTCAGTGTTTATAATGCTAATACTTAAACTTAAAATTATTTCAACCGAAACTGACATAGAGCAAGGGTTTGATGAAAAAAGGGAAGACTTAAACACAAAGTCTGTCAAATAAACTGTTAAAAGGAGTTGATGATCTCTAGTCTAGTGATGGTATGTTATAGTTTCATCATTCAGGCTGTATTTCAGCTTTAATGTAGGGTTTTTTAAACAAAGCAGCTGATATTTGTCATAGAGACAGCTAGAAGCTAGTGGACTGCAGAATGCTGGAAGTACAGGGCTTCTTCTGCAGTGGAACATTCTGTTGGCTTTCACTTCTTTTCACTATAAGTTCTTTGTATAATTATTAATAAAGTGTAATTACACAGTGTAGGATTGAGGGATATCAAAAGCAGTGAAGTTTACATCCATGCCTACCTTAAAATATCGATCAGATGAAGGTGTCTCAGTAGACTGGATGTGACAGGATCCCTGGACTCTCATTGGACCTCTGTCTGCTGTCTGTGGAGCCAGCGTTCTTCAGCTTGATGCAGTCTAACACCTTCCTCTAAACACTCTTAAACATAAAGGTTTGTGAAGAACATTTTTCGATTATAAAGATCCTTCTGTGCAATGTAAAGGGTTCATGGACCTGAAAGGATCTTTATGAAACCATCAATGCCAACAAACAACGTTTATTGTTAAGAGTGCACTACATGAGCCTGTCCACCAGAGAGAGTTTATAACACACACACAGAGCCTTCGCCTGAGATTCTGGAGCCAGCTCTGCTCAGAGTTTAACTCCTGTAATCAAACAGTTATAATAATCTCCTCTAGACGTTCAGGTTTACTGAACATTACAGACAGGTGTGTTGGAGCTGGGATCTTGATCTGATTCTGTTCGATCCTCTACTCAGTCAGTCCTCTACACTACAATCACATTCATATTTGAGTGTAACACCAATCACAATCAATCAAATACAAAAATCAATCAAGATCCAGTCAACAACAGATGAACAGAACCAAGACCTGCCCTACATTTGTACTTTTTCAATACAATACAAACAATATGAAACCCATGTAAAATTGTTTTTAGAGTATCTTGAACAAACAGTTTGAGTAGATTTTTATTGATGAATGAGAAAACCTTTTCCTTTGATTACAGTGTTGAACCATAAAATGCAAAATTATGAAAACAACAGAACTAACAAATATTGCTACAAGTGTGACTGCATCATATAATAATTATTAATTATTAATAATATGAATAATATTCATCGTCTGGCTGACTATGTCTTGTATTCATTTTTCTAAAAATCCTGTCATACTTGCACAAACTGACAGTCACCACTTATAAGCTATTACTAAATATTGTAGAAACATAGTTTTCTGTAAAGTTGCTTTGTAACGATTTGTATTGTAAAAAGCGCTATACAAATAAACTTGAATTGAACTGAATTGAACTAATTATTGTACCTTAATTGATCTAAAAGCAGAAAGAGATTTAACTGTGATTTTCTGTTGTTACGATCAGTTTAACTGGTAAGATCCTCAGAGGAGAAGTTGTGCAGCGATTATATAAGAAAGGAAAGACCGTCTCTGTGAAGGTTGTTGTGAATGAGCGGAGACAGATGTTAGTTTGAGGATCAGAGAAGGACACCTTTCCTCCGTCACAATCCAGCTGAACTCTCACACGCTGAGGCTTCTCTTTAACTGTGAAGACAGTCAAGGGTTTATCTGGGGATTGTGACCAGTGTTTACTCTTCATGTACCGCACACGCCAGACATTAGAGTTAAAGAAAACCTCTCCCTTCCTTTGGTTTGATGCTGTGGTTATTCCAACACTCCAGTATGTATTGTCTCCAACCTCCACATCCCAGCAGTGTGTCCCTGAGTTAAAGCCCTCAGATCCCAGAACACACAGATACCAGTCAAACCTCTCTGGATTATCAGGAAGATTTTGACTTAAATCACTGTACGATACACTGGTCAAATCAGAAGAGAGAGTGAGCCAAGGAGCTGCTGTGTTTGGATCTAGAGTCAATGGAGCTGCAAAGAGAATTAAATCAGATTAGATGATGAAATATGATGGGATTAGAAATACAAACCTATTTACATAAACACCTTGAGGAACAGACTGTGTTTTGTAGTCATTATGAGTTTGCAGTATGATCCTATGATCTTATGAAATACAGTTCAAATTCACCACAAATTTCATACTTAAAGTGATTATGAGATGTATTTCTATCAAATGTTGGTCAGTCTGTCTTTGTTTATATCTGCAGTATTTAATCGTGTACTGGTGTCAGATAGAGACTCACTGTGTTGGAGAGTTTCCTGCATCTTGCTCCAGACTCTGAAGCGCAGGTTACTCAAGTAATGTGGCACATGAATCAAAGCTCCAGAACTCATCTGTGGATCCGGCTGTGATGAGATCCGGACTCTGGAAGAACATTCAGGATCAGAACTGCACTGGACTTGAGTTCAGATCCACTGAGAGAAGAAACTTACCTTTCCATCGTGATGCTGAAGTTCTGGAAAACACAGAGTTTGAAAGACATTTTAATATCTCATCAAACACTTATAACAGGTTTCCTTCCATACAGAATTTGATCATTGGTTGAGTAAATGATTGTTGTTTTGTGTTCAGTGGTCACCTTCAGAAAGCAGGCATCGCTGTCCTTCATCATCTCCTCCGTGTCTTTGATTGTGTGTGAAAGAGCAGAGATGTGTCTGTTCATCTCCTCCAGCTTCTCCTTCATCATCTGCTGCTTCTGCTCCTCTTCCTCCCTCAGTGCAGTGACTGTAGCTTCTTCTTCATCTCTGAGAAACTGATGAAGCTTCTCAAACTCCTCTTTAATCTGACGCTCGGTTTGCTCCGCTTGAGACTGAAATCACATCACATTCACTTCAGTCAGCTCTGCATTATCACTCACTCCACTAATGTCCATCACAAACTCTGTGAATGTTTGAGTCTTTACTCGATATCCTCACCTTGATGTGTTGAACGGTTTTATTACACTCTGCTTTCATTTCTTCTGCATGTTTGAGCTTGTTTTGTAAAGATGTCAGTTCTGTATTCAGTTCCTCCTACAAGTTAAGTTGTAAATATGTGAAACTTTTTTCATGTGATTTGCTAAATGTATTTATATTTTGTAAAATTCATACATTCTTGTGTCAAAACAGTATTTGATCAATAAAAATTATCCAAGCTTGGGAATGCTTAGTGAGCTTCTATTTGATCCGTGACTTAATGGATGTCAGAAGGTTAAAATCTTTGCTTTCAAGAAGGAAATGAATGAATGGGGATAAACAGAAGGTGAAGGACTAAAGACAAGTTCTGCAGTTTCTCGGAAATTCTGTGAAATATTTCAGAAATGTGTCTGACCTTGTGAGATGAGATCACTTCACCGATGGGTCTGAATGTGTGACTGACATGTTTCTCTGAGTCTCTACACACTAAACACACCGGCTGTTTGTCCTCCAGACAGAAGAGTTTGAGTTTCTCACTGTGTAAACTGCAGATCTCCTCAGATCCTGATGAACGCCTCTCGTTCCTCTCCTTTATCAGTGAATCACACAAGTTTTTTAACACTAGATTACATGGAGGCTGGCCTTTTGAGGATCTTCTTCTGCAGACGGGACACTCCTGAGTTTTCTTGGTTCTCCAGAACTGTTGAAGACACTCTTTACAGAAACTGTGACTACAGGAGAGAATAACAGGATCCTTGAAGATTTCACAGCACACGGGACAAGAAAGCTCTTCCACAGATTTGGGATCCATTTTCTGTTCTCCTCCAATTTTTCTTTCACTTTCTGAACTTTACTTTGAAAAGTAAATAGGCTAACAATTATAATTACAATCAAAATCTATTTCGTGCAAAAGCTTCTCAAGAAATCCTCATTTATCGTGTCCTCCTTTGATGCACAGCACTGATTTTAGCTTTCAATAAAGAAGAAATAATAACTAGTCATTTCCTGGTTAAAGACTTAGTGAGGGAGGAGTGTCTTATTAGACTTTGCTCCATTTGAACACACACTGCATGTACTTTTATTTTAACTTTCTCCTGGACTCAATGAACTGGAAAAATAATAATGGCTCCTATGCTTTTTTTTTTTTTTCTTTCTTTTTTTTTTTTTTTTTAAATCTAATTACACATTAACTACATATTCAAACAAACAAATGTATTTGACTTTCTGTAAAGACAGTTTTGATCAGGCAGTATTTTAGACAGCTGACGCCAGTGTTGCCAGATTGGAAATGTCCAAGTATCATACCAGAAGTTCAAAATAATCATATTTGGAAGAAAATTATTGTACACGAGTCAAAGAGTTATTTATCTATTCTAAACCAACAACACTTTGACACGACCTGCAAATTACCACAGTAGATAACACGGTGTAGGGTATTGTTGGACGGAAGCAGTGAGACAAAATACTATCCCATTATTTTCAGTGACTGTCTGCGTCGCCCGCATATTAAAACATATTAAAATTATTTTTAACACTTGCTTTGTCGCGTCCAGTGAAGAAGGAATTAGCTGTTGCTGCGTGGTATGTTAACATCTGAGCCGCTAAATGTTGAAGGGGTTCTTGCTATCATGGACCGCAACTAGTGCTCGTTGGCTTTAAAGCAGGGCAAGTAAAGTACGAAAGTAAAAACAAAATAAATAAAAAATCACTGTACGTAAATTTTCATTGTGTGTGTGTTTGTTTTTCCCCTCATATATTGTGTTTTATTTCACATTATTTATTGTGTTCCGTCTGCATGACTTAGTATTATAGTAATAACAGGGCGATGTGATTGAGCAAAAGAGGACATCCAGTGAACTTAATGCGACGAACTGTCAGCTAGCTGAAGATAAACCAGAGCGGTGTTTATGATATTCATCAGTTTTAAGAAAACCAACAATACTACCGGTGTTCTGATGCTGGGCTGAGCATATGCGAATATTCATTCTGTGAACATAAACGATTTTCAAAAAGGTTGCTCTATTATTCAAAAAATGTTTTTAATAACAAAAGTAAAAGCTGATGTTTTTTTTAATGCACAAATGAACTGGAATATAAACATTCTTAATGTCTTTATCTTTTATTTATTTGCCCAAAATTTAGAAATTTAGTAGATAAAATGCACTATATAATTAAAATAAATGTAAAAATGTCTTTATACACTTTATTTGTGTCTTTAATCATATACTGCATTGTGGTGCTCTTGAAAATATTTTTGACTCAAATTCTACTGGTCAAGTTTTGAAATCCACAACCTTGAAGTAGGCTACTTTAACAATGTTTTGCTTATTTTACAAACTTATAACAATTAAAATGTTTTGTAGTTTAATAACAAATGGCTTTATCAAAACATACAGTAATTTGTATATATTCATTTCAAAGATAAAAGTAGATTGGTTTTGCTGAATAAAGACTTCCAACTGATTCTGTGTTAAGTTTTATTAACAGATATGGTGAAGGCATTACATAAATGACATTGAATACGCACCTGTATAAATATAAAATACATGTTGAAAAAAAAAACCCTGAAAGCTACACAAGAGTTTACTTGTATATGCGTTTAGGGATAGGCCTACTGATCCACACAAACAAGCACATGTTATAAGATTTCTGTTGTAAGTAAATTATTAAATACATTATTAAAGTAAATTCCTATATGAACAACAAATGGCAAACAGAGATTTAAACACCATGAACAAACTCAATGAAATCAGTCTAAATGTCTACGATTGTTTATACCCACTGCAGAATAAACCATTCAAGAATGACCCACATGTTTTAAATATTAGTAGAATATCCACCAACATGATCTTTCTTACAAAACCCTTTATCCATGAAACTTGTTTTATTAGGTTGTGCTTGGTTTGATTACCTTCGATTATCTTGATTTCAAAAGTGTGGATTTCAGGAATAAAATGTAGTAAAACTTTAAAACTGGTTAAATAATACAACATTTGTATCAAATAGTAGGCTATACAATTTTGTATTATTATTTTGCATATGATTTAAGCATTACACTAAATTACACATTCTGTTGGTCTTCATCCACCATCCCTTGCATCAGATAAAAAAACAAAAGTTAATTCTGAGAATGTTCACCCATGTCTTCATGTATGTGTGCAATAGTGGCCACAAATAACTTAAGAAAATGTAAGTCTCCCCCATTAGAAGAGCTTCTGCAACTAGGAAAAAAAATGACAAGCAGAAGTGCAAGCATCAAACTCTGCTGATTTGTAACAGATATATTAATTACAAACAAACAGCATTTTTTAAGGAGAAAAAAAAGTTAAATAGTTGTTACTTCATAAGAGTCTTTATATCGTTCTTTATTTCTCACCTTACAGTTTTACAAAACAGTGAGCAAGTTTTTGCCACCATATGATACACAACTTCAAATGACATACTTATCAAATGACATGCTTTTAATAGCAAAACAGAGGAATATGAGAAAATATTTAACAGCTGCTGGCCCATTTTCTTGAAGCGTATTCCAACGATGGGCAGCAAACAGCAAACAATGAATAACATTTAGTGCACAAACGAACAAATATATTCTACGTTTGCTTATCTTCATTCGAAGCTGAAACGTAATTAAACTACCTTGTTGAACAGTTTTTGTGATCCGGTGAAAAGTCGCTTTAACGCGAAACAGGAAACTCATGAATATCCACGTATGTTCCGCCCAACGTCACCGAAAATCTCAAGGTGCGTTCCATTCGACAGGGTCCCTACGCAGTGTTCACTGCTCCCTACTCCCTGAGCACGGTATATCAGTTGAAGTGGACTTCACTGACAATAACCGCGCATTTGGAACGCCCTGCAAACGTAATCAAAGATTATGATATAAATATATAAGCCTACATTCATATTTTAATTTTTATTTACAATCACTTTTAAAATATGTACACTATACAATAAAAAAACCATTGAGTACTATATAATGAAAAACCTATATGTTTATTATACACTTTAATTGACAATTGCTGCTATTACTTGACTATTAACAGAATTGAAGCCCTGCTGTCATGCAAATATGAAAATAACTTTTATTTGGTTAACTGTATAGCCTATATGTGTTTTTAATGAAATATATTTTAATGTCATATAATTGCATAGCGTTCTCGTGCGCCTTCTTCCTGCGCACAGCCGTATGGTAAACACTGAGGTAAAAATATTTCAGAACACCTGTTCTGCCAGATGTGGTGAGTTCATTTATGTATGTATATGTATGTTGAATTTAATGTTAAATGAGAAAGACAACACTACTTTTGTGAGGAAAAACAGAAGTATATTTTAGTTGTTGCGTGTTGTATTTTTGGAGGTTATTGTACAATTTCATAGCGCTAAGTGAGTTCAGTTATTTTCACTTTGAGTCAAATTGCTTTATGTGCATCTGTTGCACGCGTGCCTGAAAAGATATATGTATATTAGCAATGTAATATTGTAAAATTTACATTTACATTTATTCATTTAGCAGATGCTTTTATCCAAAGCGACTTACAGATGAAGACAGTGGAAGTAATCAAAAACAACAAAAAGAGCAATGATATATAAGTGCTATAACAAGTCGCAGTTAGGTTAACACAGTACACGTAGCATGGGATTTTAAATAATATAATAAATAAATAAAAAACAGATAGAATAAAATACTAAAAATAAAAGAATAGAGCAAGCTAGTTAGAGGTCTTTACACATACACACACACATACAATTGCATAATAAATGAAAAGAAAATAGAATACAAAAAGATTAGAAAGGTAGTTAGATTTTTTAAAGAATAGAATTAGAATAGTGAGTGTTAAAGTTAGAGGGTCAAATAAAGATGGAAGAGATGTGTTTTAAGCTGATTCTTGAAGATGGCTAAGGACTCAGCTGCTCGGATTGAGTTGGGGTGGTCATTCCACCAGAAGGGAACATTTAATTTAAAAATCCATAAAAGTGACTTTGTGCTTCTTTGGGATGGCACAATCAAGCGATGTTCACTTTGAGAACGCAAGCTTCTAGAGGCACATAAGACTGAAGTAACAAATTTAGGTAAATGGGTGCAGGGAGCCAGTGGTAGTTTTGTAGGCAAACATCAATGCCTTGAATTTTATGCGAGCAGCTTTTGGAAGCCAGTGCAAATTGATAAACAGAGGTGTGACGTGTATACTTTTTGGCTCATTAAAAATTAAACTTGCTGCCGCGTTCTGAATTAATTGCAAAGGTTTGATAGAACTGACTGGAAGACCTGCCAAGAGAGCATTGCAATAGTCCAGCCTGGACAGAACAAGAGCTTGAACAAGGAGTTGTGCAGCATGTTCTATAAAAGGGCCTGATCTTCTCAATGATGAATAAAGCAAATCTCCAGGCAATGTGGTCTGAGAAAGTCAGCTGATCATCAATCATAACTCCAAGGCTTCTAGCTGTTTTTGAAGGAGTTGAAGGTGATGGTCCATCATCCAGGAAGAAATGTCTGTTAGACAAGCTGAGATGCGAATAGCTACCGTCGGATCATCAGGATGGAATGAGAGGTAGAGTTGAGTGTCATCAGCATAGCAGTGGTATGAAAAGCCATGTTTCTGAATGACAGAACCTAGTGATTTCATGTAGACAGAGAAGAGAAGTGGTCCAAGAACTGAGCCCTGAGGCACCCCAGTAGTTAGATGTTGAGACTTGGACACCTCACCTCTCCAAGATACTTTGAAGGACCTATCTGATAGGTAAGACTCAAACCATTGAAGTGTGGTTCCTGAGATGCCATTTGCCAGTAGGGTTGATAGGAGGATCTGGTGGACAACCTTGTCAAAAGCAGCAGACAGATCAAGCAGGATAAGTACTGAAGATTTGGATTCTTCTCTTGCCAGTCTTAGAGCTTCAACAACTGAGATCAAGGCCGTTTCAGTTGAATGTCCACTTCTGAAGCCAGATTGGTGAGGAGCGTCTCGCTGCAGCTTGCGGTGGACATCCAACCCCGCCCACATCCAAGTGTGACGTCAGACGCCAAGCCTATTGTATACGTAAAAATACGTCATCGGGTGATGCCAGGTGAACACCCATGTGTTGTGCGCATGTGCAAAAATGGCGGAAGTATGTGTTTTTTTTTTTTTTAATTAACATTTTGTCAAAGTACAATTTTAAGACGTAAACAAAATTGAATCAATATGGCGGAAGTATATTGTTTCGGGGATCAAATTAAATAATGTTATCTTTCATTTTACTAATACAGGTTAAATAACTTGTATTAAATAAATTTAAATAGTACAAATTAAACCTAGGCCACATCTCTAATGTATGGAAGTAAATTCATCCAAACATCCGGTAAAACGCCTGCATTGGTTGATTATACTTAGGCAAATTAATAAAATATTTATATCTTTCGCTGTTCGATTATGTAATGACAAATTCACATATTTTATGATTGATTGTAACACCTTAGACAATGTCAAAGTTAAGTAGACAATTTTGTTTAAGGCATTTTTATTTATCTAATTCTCTAAAAATAGTTAGTGATCATATCACTATTTTAATGATAAATATGGGTGTTATGCAATAACTGGAATCCTCCCCTCTTTATTATTATTAGTGTTTATTTTTCATATTTCATTCATTTTAAATAAAAAAAAAGTTCCTGACTTTGGCAAATTTATATACTTCATTTGGTTTTAAGTATTTTTATTTTCCTTTTAATTATATACAAGAACAATTATGATGTACACTAATATTTTTTATATGTGCATGGAAAAAAAAAAGTTTATCACCTCGCAAAAAAGAGCAACTACATTTGCATGATAGGATTGACGGTTCCTCTATATAGACTAAGCTACACATACATAGGCTTACTGTAAGTCCTTGGTGGCTTTGATAGATTATGTAAGTAACATGGCATTTTTTATAAACTAAGGTAGTGCTAAACGTCAAACAAAGGGCGAGATGAGGATATGGAACAAATAAGGAGTTTAGTGAAGAAGAAGGACAAAGACAACAGACTAGATTACATTTAGCATTAACACTTAGATCAAGTTACATATACTGGGAACCATACAAACATCTAAACAATCACGGACGAGGGAGAACTCAACAGAATGGGTATTTAAACAATCAGGAGGTGATGAAGGAACTGGAAATAGGTGGGAGGAATCAATTAACAAAACTAGGAAGGTGACCAAAAAAGGAAACAAAGTTCATGAACGTGACAGTTCGCCCCCTCCTGGAATGGTGCGTCCTCGCACCGCAAGAGGAATACCAGCAGAGGGAGGGTGGAGGTTCTGGAGGCGGGCGAGGAGCAGGCCAAGAGCAGGTGACGAGGGAGTATGGAGGTAGGGACCAGGGCGGAGTGGATAGAGGGAGGAGCCAGGGAGGAGCCCGGAGCAGGAGGAGCCAGATGGTCCACCAGACACCAGCCAGGACGGAGATCCATGGTGGAGTCGACGGCGGGAGGAGCCATGGTGAGGGAGGGGTCGACAACACCAGGGGGCCGACAGGCGGAGACTGCACCGGTGGGTGAGGAGCCCAAGATGGAGCAGCACAGCTGAAGAGCCAGGGTGACGTCGAGGATCCGGAGGGCCTAGGTGGAGCAGAAGGCTCAGGCGACCAAGGCAGAGGCGGGGTTCTGGCAGACCGCTGTGGAGCTGGAGCAACAGAGGATGGAGGTGGAACCGGAGGGAAGGAGGAGCCTGACAGAGCCGGAGGGATGGAGTGACGAGGTGGAACCAGAGGAGTGGAGTCCCGAGGCGGCGGATGGTCGATGACTGACCAAGGTGGAGCCGGAGGGACGAGGGAGCCCGGTGGAGCAGGTGGGATGCCAGGCCACGGTGCGTCTTCTAGCTCGACAGAGAGCAGACCGCACTCTCCTCCAGGTGCGTTTACAACGGCTAATAAAAGCTTGCACTGATGGAACATTAGGCTGATAACCGATACAGCAATGAAAAGGTGAAAGGCCAGTAGCAGAGGAGGGGAACGAATTATGGGAATATTCGGCCCAGGAAAGCTGCTGTGACCATGATGCGGGATTCTGATGGGTGAGACTGCGAAGCATACGGGTGACAATTTGATTAGTCCGTTCAGCCTGACCGTTCGTCTGGGGATGAAACCCGGACGAAAGTCTAACGGATGCCCCAATCAGACGACAAAACTCTTTCCAAAATTGAGATGAAAATTGGGGGCCTCTATTAGACACAATATCAGTGGGTAAACCATGGAGTCTAAAAACATGATCAACCATGATCTGGGCGGTCTCCTTGGCAGAGGGGAGTTTAGCGAGTGGAATAAAATGGGCCGACTTAGAAAAACGATCTACCACGGTCAGAATAACGGTGTTACCTTCTGAGAGAGGAAGCCCGGTGATAAAGTCGAGAGCTAAGTGGGACCACGGTCGTGTTGGAACCGGTAACGGACGAAGTAGACCGGTAACGGCCGGAGGGGAATTGTCAGCCTTAGTCTGCACGCATGTATCGCAGGAGGCAATAAATCGTCGCATGTCTCGTTCTAAAGACGGATTAAAGTGCTGACGGATAAAAGCGATGGTGCCCCGGACACCAGGATGGGCTGTCAATTTAAAAGTGTGTCCCCATTGAAGGACAGCTCGACGCGCGGATACAGGGACGAAAAGGAGCCCCTTAGGGGCATCGAACGCAGTCTGCGCAGAATCCGACCATCTAAACTGGGACTTGACTGAGGTCAAAGCTGTAAGAGGTGTGGCTACTTGACTGAAATTTCGTATAAAGCGACGATAGAAATTTGCAAACCCGAGAAAACGTTGTAGCACGAGACGGGAGTTGGGTACGGGCCAATCGGTAACCGCCTGGACCTTAGCTGGGTCCATACTAATCCCCTCTGCCAAGATGACCGAACCCAGAAACGTAACTGAGGGGAGTGGAAAGAACATTTCTCGGCTTTTACATAAAGTCGATTCTCTAGTAGACGTTGAAGAACACGACAAACATGTTAGACGTGCACCTGGAGTGATGGCGAAAAGATCAGAATATCATCAAGGTAGACGAACACAAAAACGTTGAGCATGTCCCGTAGGACGCCATTGACTAAGGCTTGAAAAACCGCGGGAGCGTTTACCAATCCGAACGGAAGAACCCGGTGTTCAAAGTGCCCTAGGGGCGTGTTAAACGCGGTCTTCCATTCATACCCCTCCTTAATACGCATTAAGTGATAGGCGTTACGTAAGTCGAGCTTAGTGGAAATCTTAGCTCCCCGCAAGACCTCAAAGGCAGATGACATCAGTGGTAATGGATAACGATTCTTGACAGTGATATCATTTAAACCCTGAAAGTCTATGCAGAGACGCAGGGAGCCATCTTTCTTTTTAACAAAGAAGAAACCAGCTTCCGCTGGAGATGAGGAAGGAACGATGTTACCTGCGTTGAGCGAGTCAGAAAGGTATTTCTCGAGAGAAAGGTATTTCTCGAGAAGTGGCCCGGGAACGACTGAAGACCTCCCGCAAATCGTGATACTACTCCGGAACTCCAGACAAATCACCTGGCTCCTCCTGAAAAACAGTTACGGGCGAGACAGGGGGCACAGCAGAAGACAGACAATCGACATGACAAGACAATTTCCAAGAAAGAATAGTGCCTTCCGCCCAGTTAATCTGGGGGTTATGGAGAATTAACCATGGGTGGCCTAAAACCACAGGAGTAAATGGGGAATGAAAAAGAAAAAAAGAAATAGTCTCTCTATGATTTCCTGAAACAGTAAGAGTCAATGGTGAAGTCCTTCTCTGCACCCTAGGAAGGGAACTACCAGGGGGGTGGAGTCTTGTAAATCTAAGAGGGGAATACCTTGTTTTAAAGCCCAAGTCTCATCAACGAAGTTCCCCTCCGCCCCCGAATCAAGCAACGCTGAGCAGGAAACAGATGATCCCAGCCAGCGGACACGCACGGGAAGGGAAGTGCAGGACTTAGACGGAGAGACCCATGATGTAGCGCTCGCCAGCAGCCCTCCCCCTACTGATGAGCGCTGGCTTTTACTGGGCACCTGGAGACAAAGTGATCAGAGGCAGCACAGTACATGCATAGGCGTTCCATAATCCTGCGTTGGCATTCCCGTGTAGATATGCAAAGCCCCCCTAGCTGCATCGGCTCGGGATCAGCAGCAGAGGGCAGTGGCGGGCAGGTCGCTGAGGAAGAGGGAAGTAACGAAGCCTCCAATCCGCGAGCCCTTAGTCACCTATCGAAGCGTCTTTCGATGCGAAGAGCCAGCTCGACAAGGGAGTCGAAATTGTTAGGAACCTCTCGGACAAAGACCTCATCTTTTATCTCAGAGTTCAGGCCCTCAAGAAAGCGGGAGATTAGTGCCGGACCGTTCCATCCACTCGTAGTGGCCAGGGTACGAAACTCAATTGAAAAATCTGTGACTGACCTCTTCCCCTGGCGCAAGGTGGATAGGAGGCGGGATGCTTCATCACCATGTGCCGATCGGTCAAATACTCGGATCATCTCCTCCTTAAACAGAGAAAACTTAAAAATGCAGTCTACCTGTGCCTCCCAGTTTGCTGCCGCCCACTCTCGAGCTTGTCCATTGAGAAGAGAAATCACATAAACCACCTTAGATCGATCCTTGGCATAAGTGGACGGCTCGCAAGGGTGAGAAAGGCTCGGCATTGTAAAGGCTCACCAGAGTAGCACGGCGGGTAGTTTATGCGTGGCTCAGAAGGGTCGCGCCATCCGGCTGAAGCAGCGGTTTCATGGCGGTAGTGGTGGAACTGCTGGTTCTACAGCACGTCTCGTGGCGTATAAATCCTCCTCATGTTTCCCCAGCAGAGTACCCTGGAGCTCTTTGCGGTGTGAATAGCCAAGGGCAGGCGCTGCACAGGTACTCTGGAAACAGGCACAGCCGGATTATACACAGTCCAATGACAATATAACTCACAGTTGCAGTAATGATTTAACAATCCACGGACAAGACAGGACAGAACTAGGAAACACACTCGGTATACGCAACAACTGAGGATATTAGAAGACATGTTTGTTGTAAGTTTTATTGTAAAAATATAGGATATCAACATAATGATGTAGTTGTTTATATTTTTAGCTTCATTGCAAGTGTATGACATTTGGTATAGAAATAAACAATGGTAATTAAGTACTTTTCCGAAAAATTAGAAAGAAAATACAGGGTATTAAAACCGTATGAACTACAAATAAAGTCAGTGTGTGAGGCTACATAGATGTCTCCGAAGATTTTTCACAAAGAACACAAAGAATGGCCTTCTCAGCTGCTATAGTAGCAACTCTTGTGTCATCAGAACAGTGTGTTCAATGCATCACTGTTTCTGTTTAAAAAACGTTGTGCAATGTTTTGTCGGGTCTGAACGCAGCCGTGGTCTCCTGTCATCCCTCAGCAATTGCCCTCCACCTCTGTAGTCGAACATAGTAATCTTCTGATCTTCTAATTGGTCCATAAAGTGAAGTCCAAAATTTATAAGTAATAACCTGTTACACATGTTTTGTTGTAGTCGTGTGTTTACTAGTCACACTGAATCAACGAAAGCAGTTAAATCTTCAGTTTATTCAGTTGCAGCGATTGGGATTTCCTAGGTTTCTTTTTCGGGTATACTTGGATTTTCTGAGTTCAGATGGAGATTAACTTCTGATCACAGAACCGTGCTTCACTGAAAGACACGCATGACAATCACAGCTTCTGTCGAATCGCAATTTAATTTTCAATTGTGAAGCCCTATAGTTTAATATGCACACTGTATCACATTGTGTCACACTGGTCCTTTTAGAAGGAAATACACAAAAATGCTTTTTTCATCTGATTATTAATAGGGCTGAACAATAATTCAATATCAACATGTATCGCAATATAATTTTTCTCAGTAACGGTGATATGATTTTTAAATGCATTTCGATACATTACGGGTTTTTCGCATGCATTGATTTATTTGCATGTTTCAAAATCATAACACATCGTGGGTGTTTTGGATGAATGTATTTCAGGGGAGTAGACTGTCTTCTGAAAAGTTTCGAGAACTGCTAGTTCTAACCGGTTCTGCTGCTCTCACAGCGCCTCCTGCTGGCAGAGAGTCAGTTTGCATTTTCAATAGTCAGAGGCAGAATCCCAGGTGAGGTGGCTGTGCTCTTGGATAAAAAGCTTGATGCTGTGATAAAACCAATCAGGCTTGATTTTGACTGGTGTATTGGTATACAATATACTTATAAATGTAATAATTTTGTTATTTTAAATGTTTATACTCCATATGAGTCTAGTGAGAATGAGGTTGAATATTTAAATAGACTGGCTTTTATAAATGCTTTTATTCAAGACAATAGCATCTGCAATGTATATGTTGTTGGGGATATGAATGCTGATATCAATGAAGAGTGTAGAGATAATAACTTCACTTTATCAAGTAGAGTACTGTTGCCTACAGGCAGTTATACATACATAAGTGAAGCCTGGCACTCAATATCATGGCTTGACCATTGTTTTAGTACAGCTAATGGGCATGCAGCCATAGAGAATATGGGTATTAAGTATGGGGTCACAATAACAGATCATATACCTTTGGCCCTCACAATTAACATTGAAGAATTACCATCTACAGTCAGCAACAACAATGCTATCAGTGGTAATGTGAGTACTAAATTAGACTGGTCAACTCTTTCTGAAGAGGATCTTTTGGCTTATTATACTAATACAGACCATTATCTAAGTAATGTTTATCTGCCCAGAGAAGCTATTATGTGTAAGGATGTCAACTGTCAGATTGAGGAGCACAAGAGTAATCTATGTGTCATGTATGATGATGTTGGGGCTGCTCTGTTGGAGGGTGGTAAACCTCTTCAAAAACACAGGAGAAACAGGGCCTATAATATTAGACCAGGATGGAATGAGCATGTAGCACCATATCACACTGAAGCTCGGGAAGCTTACAAGCTTTGGGCCCTGGCTGGGAGACCTAGGCAGGGCCCTGAGCTTGAGAATAAAAAGCTTGCCAATGCCAGATATAAGTATGCTGTTCGTTTTATATCTAGAAATGAGCAAGCCATGAGGGCTGACTCTATGGCCAGTAAAATGATGTTGCTGAAATATGGAGACAGCACTATAGCTCCCTCTTTAATTGTTTAAAACATGATCCACATGTGGAAGACTCTGCTATCAGTAATGAATCAATAAGTATTCTGACACATGAGGTATTTGGTGCATATTTTTTTCACATAACAATTACCTAAATTACCTAACAATAAAGCATGTGGTATGGATTCATTAACTGCAGAGCATCTGAAAAATGCCAGTCTTAGGCTTGCTTCCCTCTTAGCAATCAACTTTACTGGTTTGTTGATCCATGGCATACTTCCAGATTCAATGCTATCTATTCTGCTTGTCCCAGTTATTAAGGACAAAGCTGGAAAAGTTGGCTGCCTGGATAATTATAGACCTATAGCATTGGCCAGTATTTTATCCAAGGTAATGGAAAGAATCCTCCTTGATAGAGTGAGTGGGTATATCTCTTCCCTGGATAATCAGTTTGGATTTAAGCCAAACCATGGCACAGACATGTGTATTTATGCTCTTAAGGAAATAGTGAATTCTAAGTCTAAAAATTCCACTATTCTCATATGT
The DNA here is from genome assembly GCF_003368295.1 of Carassius auratus. Classification (NCBI taxonomy): domain Eukaryota; kingdom Metazoa; phylum Chordata; class Actinopteri; order Cypriniformes; family Cyprinidae; genus Carassius; species Carassius auratus. The sequence continues at coordinate 1,164,427 of NC_039256.1, read as the reverse complement.
TTTATTGATGCCTCCAAAGCATTTGATCGCGTGAATCACAAACAGCTTTTTATTAAGCTAAAGCAAAGGGGAGTCGCTGGGTATATTGTGAGGGTTCTTGCCTATTGGTATGCCTACCAGCAGATGCATATCAAATGGGGGGGTAGCATATCCGCCCCCTTTAGAGTGTCCAATGGTGTTAGGCAGGGAGGAATTTTACTCAAGGTTCCCAGAGGAGGGAGTGCTAGTCAGATGTTTGTATCTGTAGGATTAATCACATTGAAAGCACTTTTAAGACATTTGATGTTTAAATTTATGCAACGTCTGGATGAGTCTACTAACAGTATCATGGTGGCACTCTCAAATCCCTTAGTGAGTTGCTACAGGTACACATCCAGACTGAGAGTGCATTGGCTGAAATGTCTGTATGTATTTTAATTATTGTATTTGCTTTTTTTCTTTTTTTTTTCTTACTGATTGTTGTTTGTTTGTTTTGTTAGTTTTTATCTGTCCTGTCTTGCGTGGCTTTTGGACATGAGTCTGGCAAATAAACTGAATTGATTGAATTGAAATAATAAGCCATCTACAGCAACAAGCTTTTATTGTTGCTGTTTTACTCAGAGCACTATTTATACTATGATTTCTTTCTTTCTTTTTTTTAAAGAGATAAATAATGTTATTTTATTTAGCAAGGATGCTTTAAATCAGGGTTCCTCAAATCTTGTCCTGGAGGGCCAATGCGCTGCAGAGTTTAGCTCCAACTCTGATCAAACTCACCTACCTGTGATTTTCTAATGATCTTGAAGACACTGATTAGCATTCTCAGGTGTGTTTGATTAGGGTTAGAGCTAAACTCTGCAGTAAAAGTGGATCTCTTGGGCAAGATTTGAAGTTCTCTGCTTTAAATTGATAGTGATAAGTCATGTATAATGTTACAAAATATTTATATTTCAGATAAATTCTATTCTTCTGAACTCTCTATTCATCAAAGAAACTTGAAAAAATTATACTCTGCTTTTCTCAACAATAAAGTTTTTTGAGCAGCAAAACAAATTATTATACTGATTTCTGAAGGATCGTGTGGCTGGAGTAATGATGCTGAAAATATAGCTTTGAAATCACAGGAATAAATAGTTTTTGAAATTTTATTTTAAATAGAAACCAGTTCTTTTAAATGGTAAAAATATTTCAGAATGTAATGGTTTTTGCTGTACTTTGGATCAAATAAATGCAGGCTTGGTGAGCAAAAGATAATTATTTAAAAACATTAAAAATCTTAATTTCAGAAACGTTTGACTAAGTGGATGTTAGCCTATAGTTTAAAGTATAATACAAATAAAAGATGAAGATTAATTTATTTTTGCCGTATTTTTTATTAAATGGTTTAAAATTCACTATTAAAGCTGTTGGGAGGTTTGTGTGTGTGGTGTTTTGCTTCTTGTGAGTTGCATATCCACATTCTTGTTGTGTTCTGTCAGCACTGCTCCAGTGATGTCTTACGCTCAGCTGGAGGCTTTGATTAACAAGTGGAGCTCAGAACTAGAAGACCAAGAGCGACACTTTCTTCAGCAGGCCACTCAGGTCAACGCCTGGGACCGCATGCTGGTGGAGAACGGAGAGAAGGTGGAGCAATGCAATCATCTTTTAGCACACTGCTGCCACATACACAGTCTTTGCAACTGATGCAAAATGTATATACACATCCCATTCTGAATTATAACTTTTCAAATAGAAATTAATAGGTATTAGAAAAGCAGGAATCAGTGATTTGGTGGGACAGCATTCTTACAATGCACCTGTTTCGGAGAAGAGCATGTATTCAACATTTTAAACCTCAACTGTAATACTAATGTGTTCACCCACAGACACAGACAAGGCTGCTTATAACCTGACACTTTCCCATTTTGAGTTATGATTATACAGTGTGGTTAGAAGTACTGTTGGGTTAGATTCACTTAGAAACCTGGATCTAGTGTTGATGGCACACTGACTGAAACCATATTGCAACAGGTTCCAGTGATGAGTGTTCTCTGTCTTTTCTTTTAGATAACTGCTTTACATAAAGATATGGAAAAAGTGAAACTGGACCAGCGAAGGTAATCAGTGCTTTAATTCATTTAAAAAGTTGTATTATACTGAAAAACATTCAAAGTAATTCACACAACTGTAATTTATTGGTGGAGGAGCATTAAAGGGATAGTTCCCCCAAAAATTAAAAACTCATCCTCGTGTCATTCCAATACAAATGAAGATATTTTTGATGAAATCTGAAGGCTTTCTAACCCTCCATAGACTGCCAATCTTGGTCAAAACTTAGTTTTACATAGCAGTGAGAATACTTTTTGTGTGAAAAGTAAACAAAAAAGAGGCCTGATTTCAACATCACTTCTCTGAGTCAGTCTAGCGCCATTATGGAGAGTATCCTGATGAATGTGCTGCGCCTTGTTTACGAGCAGAGGAATCCATGTGCATGAGTCGTGATGCTCTCCATAATGGCACCAGAGTGATGCCCTTTCATATTTGTGACCCTGAAGCACAATAGACAAGAATACATTGTTAAAATGATCAGTTTTTCTTTTGTGCCAAAAATCATTAGGATATTAAGTAAAGATAATGTTCCATGAAGATATTTTGTAAATTTCGTACTGTAAATATATCAAAATGTAATTTGTGATTATTAATATGCATGTCTAAGAACTTCATTTGGACAACTTTAAAGATGATTTTCTCAATGTTTAGGTTTTTTTTTTTTTGCATCCTCAGATTCCAGATTTTCAAATAGTTGTATCTCGGACAAATATTGTCTGATCCTAACAGATTATTTATTCAGCTTACATAAGATGTGTAAAACTCAGTTTCAGAAAAAAATGACCGTTATGAAGGTTTTGTGGTCCAGGGTCACATTTATTTATTTTAATTTTTTTTGCAGTGACTGACTGACTGTACATTATTCTGCAGTTTACAGCAGCTACTAAATGGTTTAGTGGCGCTCCGCAACATTACCACAGAGAGTGTGGCGGAGGCCCTGTTTTTGTATAATCTCCTGATGGGGGATCCCGAAAGAGATTCTCACTGATCAAGGCACACACTTATGTTATGTACAATACACAAACTTTATGAATGATTGGGCATTAAATCGGTCCGCACCAGCATCTATCACCCACAAACAGACAGACAGGTGGAACGATTTAATCACACGTTAAAGACCATGAGTTGAAAGTTCTTTCACAAAGACGGCAACAATTTGGATAAATGGCTGGAACCCCTCTTATTCGCTGTGCGCTAGGTCTCACAAGCCTCCATAGGGTATTCTCCCACAGGCTTTCCCCCCTTTGATCTCCTTTACTGTCACCAGCCCTGTGGGGCGTCCTGAGAGAGGCTTGGAAGGAGGGATCTTCGGATAGCAAAAATGAAATTCAGCATGTGCTGGACCTGAGAACAAAACTCCTCACTTTGGGGCAGCTCTCTATGGAGAATTTGTTACAGGCCCAGGACAAGCAGAGCTGGCTGTATAATCGGGGAACCAGATTACGTGATTTTACACTGGGAGATAAAGTACTTGTATTGCTCACAACCTCTAGCTCGAAATTACTCTACAAGTGGCAAGGACTCTTTGAGGTCACATGGCGGGTGGAAGATTTCAATTATGAGGTAATTCGATCTGACCGGAGTGGGCCATGTCAAATCTCCCATCTGAACCTCCTTAAAAAATGGAGCGAGGTGGAACCAGTGATGCTGGCAACGGCAGTAAGTGAAGAGGAAGATCTCAGGCCAGTGCTGAACACTAAAATCCAATACCTCGCTCTGGCCCCAGGAGTAGATCACCTCTCGCCCTCCCAGCTCACCAATGTAGCAAAATTGCAAGCCAAGTTTGCGGAAGTGTTCTCGCCCCTGCCCCGTCTAACGCATTTCATCACCATTTTGAGATGGAGAATTACTGACTATGTTAGAGATGAGGATAGTAGAAGAATTCCACAGCGATTGGGTGAACCTGATAGTTTTGGTTCCTAAAATGGACAGCTCCGTTCGATTCTGTGTGGATTGTTGCAAAGTTAATGAAAAGTAAATGCAGTCGAAATTCGATGCCTATCCACGCCACAGGTTAACAAATTGCTTGATCGGCTGGGGACAACTCGTTTTCAATTTGACTCTGGACTTAACCAAAGGATGTTGGCAGATCCCCTTATCGCCCTTATCCCAAGAAAAAAACTGCCTTTGCGACGCTGTTTGAATAACACCTATTTGTTACCCTTCCTTTCAGGTTGTTTGGGGCCCCGGAAACTTTTCATGGCTCATGACAAAATCTTCTGGCAGAATACTGCCTATGCCGCTTCCTATCTAGAGGACATCATCATTTACAGTCAGGATTGGCAGTGTCATATGGCGCATCTGTGGGCTGTCCTATGGGTTAACCTCTTACCCTGGACCCCAACGCGGGGGTCCTCAGCTCCCCATGTTCACACGTGTCAATATTTACGAATAGATCAAATGAATCGGGACAAATTGTATCTTGACAAACTATATATCACTATAAAGATCTAAGCCTCAAGCATCGTTTTTCAATGGAAAGCTCATAAAGAATGAAAACGCAGTACATACCAGATTCGCAGAAAGCCTCCACCTATCGCTGTTTTGTTTTTTTAAAGTCCAAAAAAATCTCCAGCAGGTGATAAATAAAGTACATGAACAAAGTAGTGCTAATTGACATAGCATTTATTACAATAGAAACTATCCTGCCTTATTATGTGATAAAAGTGTTTGTAGTATATAAACAAATTTTTATTTGTTATTGTCCAGCAGTTATATATTTCTAAGCCAATTAAAAGCTAGAGATTAGAGAAAAGTTTAAGTTGCCTATAGTATCCACTACCGGTCAGAAGTTTTTGAACAGTAAGCTTGTTAATGTTTTTTAAAGAAGTCTCTTCTGTTCACCAAGCCTGCATTTATTTGATCCAAGTACTGCAAATCAGTGAAATTTTGAAATATTTGTACTAGCCTATTTAAAATAGTTGTTTTCTATTTTAATATATTTCAAAATGTAATTTATTTCAGATTTCAAAGCTGATTTTTTTTCATCATTACTCAAGTCACAATCCTTCAGAAATAATTCTGATATAGGCTACTGATTTGCTACTAAAAAAAAACAAAACGAAAAAAACCTTGTATTATGATAATGTTGAAAACAACGGAGTAGAATTTTTTCAGGTTTCTTTGATGAATAGAAAGTTCAGAAGAGCAACATTTTCTGAAATATAAATCTCTGTTATCATTGTAGAAATCATTGTAAAATGATGTCTTTATCATCACTTTTGATCAATTTAAAGAATCCTTGCTAAATAAAAGTACTGATTTCTATAATTTATAAAAAATAAAAAAATCACATAAATGCTGATCTGTGTATCCTTCTAGTTATCAAAGAATGCTTAAAAAAAAATTACTCATCTGTTTTAAATATTGATAATCAGCAAATCATCATATTACAATGATTTCTGATTAATGTGACACTGAAGACTGGAGGAATGATGCTGAAAATACACCTTTGATCAGAGGAATAAATTACCTTTAAAATTAGAAAACAGTTATTTGAAACAGAATAACTATTTCAATATTTTTGCTGTACTTTGGATCAAATAAATGCAGGCTTGGTGAGCACAAGAGATTTCTTTCAAAACATTAACAATCTTACTGTTAAAAAACTGTTGACTGGTAGGCTATATAGATTACAGAAATGTTATATCGTAATGTTTTATGTGTCTGTGTTTGTGTAATTTCTGTCCCTCACCTCTGAAAAGATGGCTACGCCCCTGAATGAAGTAATAACTTTGTAATATGGATGATAATTATTTTGTTTACGTTTCAGTTCTTTAGGAACAGTATTGTTTGTGTCTGTTATGGAATAACTCATGCTCAGCAACTGTGACTTGGTGGTAAAAGAAACGGCATGGTTTTATAGCGTACAGTTCCACAAACAGAATGAGATGATCCACCAAATAAGAAAGTGAAAGGCGGAAGATTATTTATCTGAACTCTGTCGCTCTTGTGACGCTGGTGGCACACTCTGACGCACCTGTCTTATGTTGGAGGCGGAACTTAGAGATCGACTTTTTCTTTGTTTTATTTTTCAACAGTTTTTATAAATGTGAGAGTGTTTTTTTTGTTGAATGTGCCTGATTTTTGCATGATTACCATCTGTTTGAGGGCAAATCAGCTCGCTATTAGTGTATAATCACAGCTAGTGATGTGAACGTCATCTATATGAATGGAGTGTGATTTTTTTTTTACTTTATGGTGCATCTCTTTGATTACCATTAATAACTGGCCATCAGCATGTATTTTCATTGTAATTCATTGTAAATGCTGCATTTCTAGCAATCTCAGGATGTTCTGTAATTGGCATACAAAGGTAAATATTTTTTATTTTTCTTACTCAAATTATTATTTTTGTATTTTTCTAGTGCTCAATTAAATCACTTATATGATGTCTAAGTTTCTGTCTAGTGTTTTATAACTGAAACTATGCAGTGGTTTGTTTAATGACTAAAATAGTGTGTAGAACTCTTCAATACAGTTGGTAAATATTTTTTATATTTGGGGGGTGGGAGGAGTAGATATAGTATCAGAAAAATGGTGGCAAGAATCTAATTTTTCATGGGATCTCCTTCAGATTTGAAATAGAAACTCATGAGACATTTGACTTTCAACCCATTACTTTTCTAGATTGCTCCAGGTCTGATTTCATGTATTTTTTATTTATTTGATAAAACAAAAATTTTGTGTGCTGGTGTTTACCAAGCTATTAATCAAGTTGGAAAACCCTAGAAGTTCAGTTTAAAAGTTTAAAATCATAGTCATTTTAAGAATGAAATTATTTACATGTGCAATAATCATGCTGTCTAATCAGCATCTTGATATGCCACACCATCTGAGCAAAGAAGAAGTGCTCACTGACACAGATTTAGACAGATTTGTGAACAATATCTGAAAGAAATAAGCCTTTTGTGTACATATTATATATGTCTTGGATCTCTGAGTTCAGCTCCTGAAAAATGGGGGCAGAAATAAAAGTGTTGTGTTTATAATTTTGTTCAGTGTATATACTGTTCGTTTTAATCCCCTGGAACACACGACAAACATGATGATCTAGAATATGATGCATTGTTGTGTCTGTCATAATTAAATAATTTTGGAGATGGTGGCTGTATGTTTTAATTAATTATTTTTTTTAAATAAAAAGGTTTTTTGTTTAGTCTCCTTTAACGTATACATTAATATAAGACAATACTGCAAAAACAGTACTGTCAAACTGTTATATATTTATTGACCAACATTCATAATTTCTGTCATTAATTTAATTTCATATGTTGGTAGTAATTCAATGTTTATAATGCTAATACTTACAATAATTTCAACCGAAACTGACATGGAGCAAGGGTTTGGTGACAAAAGGGAAGACTTAAACAAAGTCTGTCAAATAAACTATTAAAAGGAGTTGATGATTTCTAGTCTAGTGATGGTATGTTATAGTTGTCATCATTCAGGCTGTATTTCAGCTTTAATGTAGGGTTTTTTAAACAAAGCAGCAGATATTTGTCATAGTGACAGCTAGAAGCTAGTGGACTGCAGAATGCTGGAAGTACAGGGCTTCTTCTGCAGTGGCACCAATCACAATCAATCAAATCCAAAAATCAGTCAAGATCCAGTCAACAACCGATGAACAGGACCAAGACCTGCCCTACATTTGTTCTTGTTCGATAATAAAATGCAAAACAATAAGAAATCCATAAAAGTATCTTGAACAAACAGTTTGAGTAGATTTTTATTGATGAATGAGAAAACCTTTTCCTTTGATTACAGTGTTGAACCATAAAATGCAAAATTATGAAAACAACAGAACTAACAAATATTGCTACAAGTGTGACTGCATCATATAATAATTATTAATTATTAATAATATTAATAATATTCATCGTCTGGCTGACTATGTCTTGTATTCATTTTTCTAAAAATCCTGACATACGTGCACAAACTGACAGTCACCACTTATAAGCTATTACTAAATATTGTAGAAAAATAATTTTCTGTAAAGTTGCTTTGTAATGATTTGTATTGTAAAAAGCACTATACAAATAAACTTGAATTGAATTGATTATTGTACCTTAATTGATCTAAAAGCAGAAAGAGATTTAACTGTGATTTTCTGTTGTTACGATCAGTTTAACTGGTAAGATCCTCAGAGGAGAAGTTGTGCAGCGATTATATAAGAAAGGAAAGACGGTCTCTGTGAAGGTTGTTGTGAATGAGCAGAGACAGATGTTAGTTTGAGGATCAGAGAAGGACACCTTTCCTCTGTCACAGTCCAGCTGAACTCTCACACGCTGCAGCTTCTCTTTAACAGTGAAGACAGTCCAGGGTTTACCTGGGGATTGTGACCAGTATTTACTGTCCATGTACGACACACGCCAGACATTAGAGTTAAAGAAAACCTCTCCCTTCCTTTGGTTTGATGCTGTGGTTATTCCAACAATCCAGAGTGTATTGTCTCCAACCTCCACATCCCAGCAGTGTGTCCCTGAGTTAAAGCCCTCAGATCCCAGAACACATGCATACTTCTCAATCCTCTCTGGATTATCAGGAAGATTTTGACGTAAACTACTGTATGATACACTGGTCAAATCAGAAGAGAGAGTGAGAGAATTATCTGCTGTGTTTGGATCTAGAGTCAATGGAGCTGCAAAGAGAATTAAATCAGATTAGATGATGAAATATGATGGGATTAGAAATAAAAACCTATTTCCATAAACACCTTGAGGAACAGACTGTTTTGTAGTCATTATGAGTTTGCAGTATGATCCAATGATCTTATGAAATACAGTTCAAATTCATCACAAATTTCATAGTAGTTAAAGTGATTATTAGTTGTATTTCTATCAAATGTGAATCAGTCTGTCTTTGTTTCTATCTGCAGTATTTAATCATGTACTGGTGTCAGATAGAGACTCACTGTGTTGGAGAGTTTCCTGCATCTTGCTCCAGACTCTGAAGCGCAGGTTACTCAAGTAATGTGGCACATGAATCAAAGCTCCAGAACTCATCTGTGGATCCGGCTGTGATGAGATCCGGACTCTGGAAGAACATTCAGGATCAGAACTGCACTGGACTTGAGTTCAGATCCACCGAGAGAAGAAACTTACCTTTCCATCGTGATGCTGAAGTTCTGGAAACACAGAGTTTGAAAGACATTTTAATATCTCATCAAACACTTATAACAGGTTTCCTTCCATACAGAATTTGATCATTGGTTGAGTAAATGATTGTTGTTTTGTGTTCAGTGGTCACCTTCAGAAAGCAGGCATCGCTGTCCTTCATCATCTCCTCCGTGTCTTTGATTGTGTGTGAAAGAGCAGAGATGTGTCTGTTCATCTCCTCCAGCTTCTCCTTCATCATCTGCTGCTTCTGCTCCTCTTCCTCCCTCAGTGCAGTGATTGTAGCTTCTTCTTCATCTCTGAGAAACTGATGAAGCTTCTCAAACTCCTCTTTAATCTGACGCTCGGTGTGCTCAGCTTGAGACTGAAATCACATCACATTCACTTCAGTCAGCTCTGCATTAACACTCACTCCACTAATGTCCATCACAAACTCTGTGAATGTTTGAGTCTTTACTCGATATCCTCACCTTGATGTGTTGAACTGTTTTATCACACTTTGCTTTCATTTTTTCTGCATGTTTGAGCTTGTTTTGTAAAGATGTCAGCGCTGTGTTCACTTCCTCCTACAAGTTAAGAAGCAAATCTGTGAAACTTTAAGTAGTTTGTAAAAGTCATACATTCTTGTGTCAAAACAATATTTGATCAATAAAAATGATCCAAGCTTGGCAATGCTTAGCTTCTATTTGATCCGTGACTTAATGGATGTCAGAAGGTTAAAATCTTTGCTTTCAAGAAGGAAATGAATGAATGGGGATAAACAGAAGGTGAAGGTGAAGGACTAAAGACAAATCCTGCAGTTTCTCAGAAATTCTGTGAAATATTTCAGAAATGTGTCTGACCTTGTGAGATGAGATCACTTCACCGATGGGTCTGAATGTGTGACTGACATGTTTCTCTGAGTCTCTGCACACTACACACAACGGCTGTTTGTCCTCCAGACAGAAGAGTTTGAGTTTCTCACTGTGTAAACTGCAGATCTCCTCAGATCCTGATGAGCGCCTCTCGTTCCTCTCCTTTCTCAGTGAATCACACAAGTTTTTTAACGCTAGATTACGTGGAGGTTCTGCTCTTGAGGATCTTCTTCTGCAGACGGGACACTCCTGAGTTTTCTTGGTTCTCCAGAACTGTTGAAGACACTCTTTACAGAAACTGTGACTACAGGAGAGAAGAACAGGATCCTTAAAGATTTCACAGCACACGGGACAAGAAAGCTCTTCCACAGATTTGGGATCCATTTCCTCTTCTCCTTCTACAATTTACTTTCACTTTCTGAACTTTACTTTGAAAAGTAAATAGGCTAACAATTATAACTACAATCAAAATCTATTTCGTGCAAAAGCTTCTCAAGAAAATCTCATTTATCGTGTCCTCCTTTGATGCACAGCACTGATTTTATCTTTCAGTAAAGAAGAAATAATAACTAGTCATTTCCTTGTTAAAGGCTTTGAGAGGGAGGAGTTTCTGATTAGACTTTGCTCCATTTGAACACACACTGCATGTATAATTTTGTTTTAACTTTCTCCTGGACTCAGTGAACTGGAAAAATAATAATGGCTCCTATGTTTTTTTTTTTTTTTTTAAATCTAACTACACACTAACTACATTTTCAAACAAACAAATGAATTTGATGAGGCGATTGGTTTGGACTTTCTATTTTGCTGTAAAGACCAGTTTTGATCAGGCAGTATTTTAGACAGCTGACGCAGAGGTCCTCACAGCGCATGTGACGCACACTCACACTGCGCGCGGGAGCTGCTGTGAAGTACTGAACGTAAGTTTTCATTGTGTGTGTGTGTTTGTTTTTCCCCTTCATATATTGTGTTTTATTTCACATTATTTATTGTGTTCCGTCTGCATGACTTAGTATTATAGTAATAACACAGGCGATGTGATTGAGCAGAAGAGGACATCCAGTGAACTTAATGCGACGAACTGTCAGCTAGCTGAAGATAAACCAGAGCGGTGTTTATGATATTCATCAGTTTTAAGAAAACCAACAATACTTCCGGTAAATATTAATTTCCAAAGAAGCACATAAGCTGCTCTACTGCTTTAGTTTGTTAACAGTTGGTTGTAATAGCGTTAATTATATTAAAAGAGGCTAGTTTTGCAGCAAACGTTGGTAACGTCAGTTATTAGCTTAAACATTCAGTATGATTCATCATATTCTCAAAGCCTAGAGACAGTATTTTGGGACATTGCGTCATGATAGCGGGCTAACTACGTCACATGGGTTTTAAACTAATGACAGCATTGTTAGGATCAGAGTCAGGAGGAATTTAGGCTGGACTGCACACATCTACAGTAACCTTACTGTAGTCTAATATCTAGACACAACCACAATCTCTTTGTTTTTATCTTTAATAAAAATTTCTTTGAAATTCATTTTTTAAATAATATAAATGTGTGTTTGTGCACTCTTAGCTACTCACTATTCTTGAAATTAAGGAAAATAAATTAAACAGATTTGCTAGTAAATCATGACAGTTGTTTATGAACAATACGTTGTATTTCTCTCATTGTTTGCAGCACTATGGCATTTAACTTCGGTCAGACGGGGACGGGAGGCTTCGCCTTCGGAGCCCCTAAAACCACCGCTGCACCCCCCACAGGCTTCGGGCTGCAGACCAGCGCTCCTGCGGGGGGCGGCTTCTCTTTCGGGGCCAGCCAACCCCAGACGCAGACTTCGGGGAACCCACAGACGTCTCAGCTCGCAGGACTCCTCGCACAGCCGACGCAGAACAGTGGAAGCACACAGGGAGGATTCAGCTTCGGGGGCCAGCCTCAGAGCACCGCCCCGAGTGGAGGATTCTCTTTCGGGTGAGGGTTTATCTGGAGCAAATCTATGGTTATCTTTGTTTTTTAATGTTAGGCTAAAATCTTGGCGTGTGAGATCTTGGCAGGTCAGAGTTTCGTTTCTCTCAAGACGGTGGGCGGAGATTATTATGCAAAGTGCTCCTAGTGACGTACATAGAGATGGGCAAAAGATTTGAAATCTATAACGACTCGTTTCAGCGATTCAGAGTCGACTCCTTACTTTAGAAGCCAATAACTTTATAAATCGTGTACTTTTGGTTTAATTACTTTGCACATTGTTTACACTGATGGACAGCTACATCATACACTGTAATACAGCTAATTTTTGATTTCCCATCTGTGTGGCTCTTTAAAAATGCATAATATTTCTTTCTGTGTGTCTAACGCTCTGTCAGGGCTCTGTCTAATGAGTAAGTGCTTTTAATTGTAGAATTCATCAGTTGTTGTTATAAAGATGACGTGGCTGAGGCTCATCCGGAGTCGTTTAGATCCGTTGTATCACTGAAAGGTGACCGTGGAACAGTTGTCTGTAGTATTTGAGAAGTCTGCTCCTGTCTTTGTGTCCAGTAACTCTCTTCCAAAACTCAGCACACCTGCAGCATCTCAGCCTGCGACCACAAGTGTGACTCTGGGGGCTTCGACTGCCGGGACGGGCTTCAGTTTTGGAGGTCTCTCCACTCAGACCACTGCAGCCCAGCAGCCTTTGGGTGGGTTCAGCTTTGGGACGCCCAAAGTTCAAGCCTCCTCCGCTGCCCCGGCACAGCCCACCCCTTCGCTCTCAATCGGGGCTCAACCCACAGGTAACACTGACCATCAGCTCCTGATCTCTTAATGCACCTGCCATGTGGCCCTGCCAGACAAACTTCCTGTTTCGATTTAATATATCCACACATTAAAAAAAGTATTTTCACAGGATCTTTGAAATTAATTTGGAGTTTGATAGTTTGAAGGTGATTAATCACGATTGTCTTGAACATTGAGTCAATAAAGCCGGTTCTGTGATCAGTAGTAAATCTCCATCACCTGCTTTCAGATGGAGCAACATTTACTACACAAGCTATGCAAAATCACTCGTAATCACAGACGATATAATCGTAGGACTATGAAATCGACTATATTGTTTGCAATTATGACAGCTGTTTGTGTATCTTTCCAGTGAACTAAGGCTCTGTGTAGTAAATGCTGCTCCATCTGAGAGCAGGTGAATTTTATTTTCCACATTTAATAACGTTTTTACTCCAAACTTACTTCATAACATCAATCTAGTGTTTGAAATAAACCCTTCTGTGAGATGATGTGACCTATTAAACAGAAAAATTAAGGCACACGATATTTCATTGTATTCTAAGCAGGGATTTCCTGGGTTTCTTCTTCGGGTTATACTTTGATTTTCAGCGTGAGAGCACCCTCTGGCCTTCGGATGGAGATTTACTGCTGATCACAGAATCGTGCTTCACTGAAAGATACGCTTGACAATCACAGCTTCTGTCGAATTGCAATTTATTGCCATTGCGATTTAATGTCACACTGGTCCTTTAAAAGGAAATATGCAAAAATGCTTTTTTCATCTGCTTATTATTAGGGCTGGACAATAATTCAATATCAATATGTATCGCAATATAATTTTTCTCAGTAATGGTGATATGATTTTTAAACGCATTTCGATACATTACGGGTTTTTCGCATGCATTGATTTATTTGCATGTTTCAAAATCATAACACATAGTGGGTGTTTTGGATGAATGTATCTCTGAAGGGATTAGACTGTCTTCTGAAAAGTTTCGAGAACTGCTAGTTGTACCCGGTTCTGCTGCTCTCACAGCGCCTCCTGCTGGCAGAGAGTCAGTTTGCTTTTTCAATAATAAGCCGTCTCCAGCAACAAGCTTTTGTTGTTGCTCTTTTACTCCGAGCACTATACATACTATGATTTCTTTTTCTTTTTTTTAAAGACATTTATAGAGATTAATACTGTTATGACTTTTTAAAATAGTGTTCATATCGATATCAGGATTATATTGTATCAATGGAAATTAAGTAATATGTCATGATATTAATTTGGGCCATATCGTCCAGCCTTTCTTATTAATTTGTTTTACTGTTGGTTTTTAGGGCTGACTCTTGGAGCTCCTACTATTGCCTCCACAGCCTCAACAACTGCAATTAACTTTGGATTTAAAACTTCAGGTACAGTATGTAATCTGTAGTGTGGCTGTTCTAATACTAGACAGACTGGCGAATGTAAAGCATCTTCTGTTGTTGTTGTTTAGCCACCCCAGCTCCCATCAGCTCAGCACAGAGTCAGTCCCTGACCGCTCCAGTGTCCTCTCTGTTTGCTGCTCCTATAGCCTCAACACCAGCCACAGGATTCACATGTGAGTTCTCTTACACTTCTTATAGTCCTGCCTCGCTTTTATCTGGTGCCCAAAACTGTATTAACCCTCGGATGGTGAACCCTGGGGCCTGGTCCAAACACAGATCTTGGATCGACTGTGATCAGATCAAGGCCTAATCTGTGCTCTTGCAATAATTGAATGAACAATAGCCGCATTTCCACTGTCAGCTTAAAGCGGGCCGGGCGGGGCTCATAGCCCCAGGCCAGTAGCACCGAGGCCAGAATAGCGCAGGGTTTCCACCGTGGAGCCTGAAGCTCCGCTGTGCGTCACTAAAACACGACCTTTACACACCTCTCAGAACATCGTCATGCAACCTCATCATTTCCCCAACAAAGAGAAGTTATCAGAAAACTATAAGAAATAAGTCACTGGAACATGCGCGATCACAAAACGAAGATGATAAAAGCGGCCGTGTGTTTGCATGCTTTGTTATATATTCACATTCAAAAGCATCGATGTTTAAACTATAGAATAAGTGATGCATTGATCATATGGATTTAATTTATCAGGACTCAAAATGAATCACACATAAATACACTTATTTCTATTTTATTTGTTTATTTTTAATGCTTATGAAAATAGCCTGCTTATTCAGTCGAGTCTGTTTATTTGTAGTCACAGTAGTGTCACATTTAGAATGAATGCTAATATCTCTTATTTTTATAAAATATCTTTTTATCTTTTTATTTTTATGATAGGCAACGTGAAGCTGAACTCTCGTGACGAGATTTATGACATAAGTTACTAAATAAATACACAATTGTGATCGTGAGAAGCTGACGTCTGATTTCTTCAAGCGGTCATATTTTACCATGTTTACTATGGTAACGTTTAGCGTGCATAGTCTTTTACATCGCTTAAAATATTTCTGGCTTGTTTACGTGAATATAATCCACATTGGATCAAGTTATTTCAAACACTCGCTGCTGACTGAAAGTGAGTTTTGAGCTCAACTTATTTTATAAAGTGTTTAATGCTGGTGTTAAAGCTGTTATCTTTCTGAAATGATCCGCAGCGCAGACGCTCTCTATTTTTTAAAAGCTCCTGAACAAAAATCATTATTATATTTTGATGATATGCTACGTGGAGCTAAACTCTCGAGACGAGACTTATGACAGATAAAATGTTAAATAAATACCCAATTGTGATAGAGAATAAGAAGCTGATGTCTGATCTCTCCTGGTTGCATTTACCATGTTTACTATGGTAACGTTAATGTTTAGCGCGCTTTAGCCCAAGGCTTTCGTCGGCCCAAAGAACCTGGCCGTTGGCCCCGAGGAAGCCCCGGCGAGGCACGATCAAGCCCTGGAAGTGACAGTGGAAACGCGACTGGCCCTGGCACGCACTAGCACGCCCGGCTTAAGCTCGCCAGTGGAAAGGCGGCTAGTGAGTGTATGTCACATGTATGAAGACATCTTCTGGAAGAATATGAGGCTGTGGTTCATGACGTCAAGCTTTAGAGCAGCTAGATGATGTAACAAGACAAGGACCCAAAGCACACAAGTGATACCAGCTAAAGAATGAGTCAGATGCTGGGGCATAACCTAGAAAGGGCTGTGCTATCAAGCCCAGGAATAATGATACAATTAGAGGGATGGTAAAAAAAATTTATTAGCGGCTACAGAAATCATTCAGTAGAGGTTTTGCTGCTAAAGGATGATCTAAAAATGACAGAATTCACTTACTTCCTATACCTTGGATTGCAAAGATTGCCCAGGGTATTTGATACAAAATTGAAAAGCTGTGTTTTTTGTTAGTTTTTATAAATAAAGATAGATCATACTTTTGAGTATTCGATGCGTAAATCCAGATATTTTCGAAGGGTTCACAAACTTATTCTTGCCACTGACTGTGTATGTAATAACTAAAATTTTTGCCCTCTCTTTACATAATATGTGTCCTTGGAGCACAAAAGCAGTCATCAGTAGCACAGGTGTATTTGTAGCAATAGCCAAATATGCTCTGCATGGGTCAAAATTATTGATTTGACTTTTGTGCCAAAAACATTAGGATATTAAGTAGGGCTGCACGATGTGTCGTTTAAGCATCGATATCGCGATGTACGAATCCACGATAGTCACATCGCAGGATGTAAGATGTAGGCTGTCATAGTTGATCCGTTATTCATTAACTGTATGGGCCAAAGAGCGCGCGCGCGAGAGAGAGAGAGAGAGCGCGAGCGCGCGGCCGGCGCCACACTAGATGCGTGGCGCAAGCGTCTCAGCTGTGTGGCGTGTCTGTTTTTAATTTGGCTCTCATGTTAACAGGTTAGAGCTTGTAGACTGCCTGCGTGAGACCCGAGCCGCGCGGAAAACGCGTGCATGCTAGAAATAGAACCGACGCCTATTTTTCACGTGACACGCAAGCGTGCTGGAAGCGTTTTCAGGCAAAATACAATAGGAAAATATGTTTATATGTCATTTTGTACACAGATTTATATTAATTCATGACACTTAGATGTTTGAAAGTCTATAGGTTGGCATATATTCAGATATAAATGTAATTTAAAAAGTAAATTAATAATTATTAATTTTCAAATATTGCACCTGTCACCGGCATGAGAGAAAGGAGAGAGAAAGAGCCCTGGCCGCACGCTAAATGTCTTCAAACAACACAAACGCTGTCTTGCTCTCTCTCCCTCACGCATATTAATCAATTGACACGATGGTGTCGATGTTTAAATCATTTTAAATGAGAATGTAAGTGTGCTCACCCCGTTTTTGTTTGTAAGAAAAAAATTAGTTTTCATATTGCAGAAAAATAAAATATCGCAATATTTTATGAACACATATAGATGATTTTCTCAATATTTAGATTTTTGCACCCTCAGATTCCACATTTTCAAATAGTTGTATCTTGGCCAAATATTGTCCTCCTAACAAACCATACATCAACAGAAAGATTATTCTGCTTTCGGATGATGTATAAAGCTCAAACATCTAATTGACCCTTATGACTGGTTCTGTGCTCCAGGGTCACATATTACACACAGACTTATATCTCAAATGTTTATTTCTTTTAATTTTGATGTTTACTACTGACAACTAAGGAAAATCCCAAATTCAGTATCTCAGAAAATTAGAATATTGTGAAAAGGTTCAATATTGAAGACACCTGGTGCCACACTCTAATCAGCTAATTAACTCAAAACACCTGCAAAGCCTTTAAATGGTCTCTCAGTCTAGTTTTGTAGACTACACAATCATGGGGAAGACTGCTGACTTGACAGTTGTCCAAAAGACGACCATTGACACCTTGCACAAGGAGGACAAAAGGTCACTGCAAAAGAGGCTGGCTGTTCACAGAGCTCTGTGTCCAAGAACATTAATAGAGAGGAGAAGGGGAAGGAAACAATGTGGTAGAAAAAAGTGTACAAGCAATAGAGATAACCACACCCTGGAGATGATTGTGAAACAAAACCCATTCAAAAATGTGGGGGAGATTCACAAAGAGTGGACTGCAGCTGGAGTCAGTGCTTCAAGAAACACTACACACAGACGTATACAAGACATGGGTTTCAGCTTCACATTCCTTGTGTCAAGCCACTCTTGAACAACAGACAGCGTCAGAAGCATCTCGCTTCAAACAGGACTGGACTGCTGCTGAGTGGACCACAGTTATGTTCTCTGATGAAAGTAAATTTTGCATTTCCTTTGGATATCAGGGTCCCCGAGTCTGGAGAAAGAGAGGAGAGGCACACAATCCACGTTGCTTTATGTCCAGTGTAAAGTTTCCACAGTCAGTGATGGTTTGGGGTGCCATGTCATCTGCTGGTGTTGGTCCACTGTGTTTTCTGAGGTCCAAGGTCAACACAGCTTCCTGCTGCTGACCAACTTTATGGAGATGCAGATTTCATTTTGCAACAGGACTTGGCACCTGCACACAGTGCCAAAGCTACCAGTACCTGGTTTAAGGACCATGGTACCCCTGTTCTTAATTGGCCTGCAAACTCGCCTGACCTTAACCCAATAGAAAATCGATGGGTTATTATGAAGAGGAAGATGGGATATGCCAGACCCAAGAATGCAGAAGAGCTGAAGGCCACTATCAGAGCAACCTGGGCTCTCATAACACCTGAGCAGTGCCACAGACTGATCGAATCCATGCCACGCCGCATTGCTGCAGTAATTCAGACAAAAGGAGCGCCAACTAAGTATTGAGTGCTGTACATGCTCATACTTTTCATGTACATACTTTTCAGTTGGCCAAGATTTCTAAAAATCCTTTCTTTGTATTGGTCTTAAGTTATATTCTATTTTTCTGAGATACTGAATTTGGGATTTTCTTTAGTTGTTAGTTATAAGCATCAAAATTAAAAGTAATAAACATTTGAAATATATCAGTCTGTGTGTAATGAATGAATATAATAAAGTTTCCCTTTTTGGATTTAACTAATGAAATCAACTTTTTGATGATATTCTAATTATATGACCAGCACCTGTAGATATATATAGAGAGAAGGTTTGTTCAAAGTTATGTTGTCTAATTTAGGCAAGCTTGATTTCTTTTGGCTGCAGTGCATCACTTTTTCTACTTTGAATGTGAGCATTGTTTTAAAGGTTGCTCACACCAAGCTAAAAGAAAAAAACCTGCTTTTGCTACATCAGAGGTATTTACAGAGATTATCACACAATGTCTAATGAAACAAAACACAAGAATAAAAAAAAATCCATTTTATTCTATTTTTGTACCAATAGTATTATATTTTTTCCAAGTCAAACTTTTTGTAATCCCAACAATACAGAATTTAAAGCATGCCCTATCCATAACAAGCAAACAAATGACAAAGCATCAAGTTTTAGGTCAAGGACATTTACTTTAGTAGGTTAATTGGCCAGAAGGTGTAGGGCAATGCTAAAGAGATCCTCATGGGTTTTCTCTTTCTGTCAGTGGGCTCGTCGATGGCCTCGGTGGCTCCTGTGATGAGTTCAGCATCCATCGCTCCCACAAGCCTGTCTCTGAAACCTCTAGGAACCGCTCCTGCTATGAGCACAGGTGCCCTCTCTTATTCCGACACACTGCCTTTGCTCATCAATACACACTGAGCAAATAATCAGTGCCACTATATCATCTTCCTCTCAGTTGTTTGTATGGTTTGAGCCTGTGTTTGTGTATTTTGTAGCCGCTGCTAGCACTGCAGCCACTGGCTTTTCTCTGGCACTGAAGACCGCAGCATCCACTGCACCATCCACCATCACATCCACCTCCTCCACCATCCTCACAACCAGGTACAGAGCTGTTGGGAGGTTTGTGTGTGTGTGTGTTGTTTTTCTTCTTCTGGTGAGTTGCATATCCACATTCTTGTTGTCTTCCATCAGCACTGCTCCAGTGATGTCATACGCTCAGCTGGAGGCTTTGATTAACAAGTGGAGCTCAGAACTAGAAGACCAAGAGCGACACTTTCTTCAGCAGGCCACTCAGGTCAACGCCTGGGACCGCATGCTGGTGGAGAACGGAGAGAAGGTGGAGCAATGCAATCATCTTTTAGCACACTGCTGCCACATACACAGTCTTTGCAACAGATGCAAAATGTATATACACATCCCGTTATGAGAGCATGTATTCAACTTTTTAAACTTCAACTGTAATACTAATGTGTTCACCCACAGACACAGACAAGGCTGCTTATAACCTGACACTTTCCCATTTTGAGTTATGATTATACAGCGTGGTTAGAAGTACTGTTGGGTTAGATTCACTTAGAAACCTGGATCTAGTGTTGATGGCACACTGACTGAAACCATATTGCAACAGGTTTCCAGTGATGAGTGTTCTCTGTGTTTTCTTTTAGATAACTGCTTTACATAAAGATATGGAAAAAGTGAAACTGGACCAGCGAAGGTAATCAGTGCTTTAATTCATTTAAAAAGTTGTATTATACTGAAAAACATTCAAAGTAATTCACACAACTGTAATTTATTGGTGGAGGAGCATTAAAGGGATAGTTCACCCAAAAACCCCTCCTCGTGTCATTCCAATACAAATGAAGATATTTCTGATTAAATCTGAAGGCTTTCTAACCCTCCATAGACTGCCAATCTTGGTCAAAACTTAGTTTTACGTAGCTGTGAGAATACTTTTTGTGTGGAAAGTAAACAAAAAAGAGGCCTGATTTCAACATCACTTCTCTGAGTCAGTCTAGCGCCATTATGGAGAGTATCCTGATGAATGTGCTGCGCCTTGTTTACGAGCAGAGGAATCCATGCGCATGAGTCGTGATGCTCTCCATAATGGCACCAGAGTGATGCTATTTCATATTTGTGACCCTGGAGCAAAATAGACAACAATACATTGTCAAAATGATCAGTTTTTCTTTTGTGCCAAAAATCATTAGGATATTAAGTAAAGATAATGTTCCATGAAGATACTTTGTAAATTTCCTACTGTAAATGTATCAAAACTTAATTTCTGATTAGTAACATGCATGTCTAAGAACTTCATTTGGACAACTTTAAAGATGATTTTCTCTATTTCGATTATTAAATTTTTTTCTCAGATTCCAGATTTTCAAATAGTTATATCTCGGCCAAATATTGTATGATCCTAACAGATTATTTATTAAACTTCATAAGATGTGTAAAACTCAGTTTCAGAAAAAATGACCCTTATGACCTTATGTCTGACTGTACATTATTCTGCAGTTCACAGCAGCTACTAAATGGTTTAGTGGAGAGTTGACCCAGTCACAATCTCAGATATCACCAAGCATGCTTTATATTAAACCGTGTGCTTCTCATATGTTTGTGCTCGTACCCCAGGTTGGATCAGGAACTGGACTTCATCCTGTCCCAGCAGAAAGAGCTGGAGGACCTTCTGGGTCCATTAGAGGAGTCTGTGAAGGAGCAGAGCGGAACCATTTACATGCAGAACGCAGATGAAGAGCGAGAGAGAACGTAAGAACTCCAGCGACTCATATTTCCCTCGTATGATGTCATTGAGTATCTGAATGAGCTTGTTTATCCAGGTACAAGTTGGCAGAAAATGTAGATGCCCAGCTCAAGAGAATGTCCCAAGATCTGAAAGAGATTATTGAGCACCTCAACACCTCCAGCGGTCCTGCTGACAACGCTGACCCGGTATGCAAAACGTGCTCTCAAAAAAAAAAAGCTCTTAATGAATCGTTGTGTGATCTGTAGTAAGAATGACTGATTTGTTTTTTTAGCTTCAGCAGATCTGCAGAATCCTCAATGCACATATGGACTCCCTGCAGTGGGTAGAGCAGAACTCTGGTGGGTATATGTTTGGCTTTACATGCTTTTACTCAATAAAAAATAAACTTTCAGTCCCTGAAATGCTTTATGAGTGTTAGCTTGTATTCTTATCATATACTTTTCTGTGCAGTGTTACTCGGGAGGCGAGTGGAGGAGGTCTCAAAGCTGTGTGAAAGCCGCAGCAAGGAACAAGAGAAGGGCTTTCGTCTGAACTTCCAGTGATCATGCATTGTTTTTTCCCCATTTTTCTCTCAGTCAGTTATAAATGAATGCCATTGTATTTGCTTCAAAATAAAATTATTTCCTTCTACTCCATTTCCGTTTAATTTGTAACACTTTGTTCCCTTGATTTCTATTTATCAAATTATCACCGTTTAGTGATCAAGAAATTCAGGTATAAAACCAGACTTGATTTTTAAAGATGTAAAATGAAGAATACACCTGCAAAAGGGGAGTTTCTCTTCCTGGTTGGTTTACACTTAAGGGGTAAAGCGAGCCAATCAGCTGCATGGAGCTCCATCATAGCAACATGGATCCTGGCATTGTTTAATATCAAGCAATCTTAGTCTGCGTCTAAGGGGGAATCTACAGAAATAAAAGTCATACTATTTTAGAGGAGGTCGCAGGTTTGAAGGGGGACGAGATGACCACCGACATCTGCAGGTATGTGCAGCAGTGAGAGTGAGCAGACAGCATCCTCCCTCCACATGCATGAATCTGTCTGCAGCGTGAACCACGAGTATGTCTGAAGTGCAAAGCCTGTATTGTGATGCGTGGATACCAGAGCAGGGGCGTGGATGCTCGGCATGCTGGGCTCATTCATAACATTAGAAGTAATAACATGCATGGCGTGATTTTGCACAATAACCATAACACGTGCCGGTACAGCAAGCATGGGTCCGGGATTCATCATTAAACTCATGCCCTAATTTATCCAATGCTGCACATTCTTTGCATTGAATGCATGCATGCATTATTTATGTTTATTTCCTGTGTGTTTTAAAATGCATTTAATGGCCACGCGGAGAGGACGCGGACTGTGGTATTTAAAATGAATTGCGCCCAGTGCATGCATGCATATTCGCGTTCAGTGCATTCAGAGCGCGCGCGCTGACTTGAGTCTCGCGTGCGCCATTTTAGCGCGTCTCCAGCCATCCGGCAAGATGGCGCTCTCGCTTTGTCTGTCCTGATCGGCATAAAACACTACTTACTTGTACTACACACCTGAGAATCCCGCGGATCGAATGAAAAAAAACCTTTCCTCGCACTGCCAAACAGGTGACGTCCCAGAGATCCGCGCGCGACACGAGCTCAGAGATCTTAAGGTAACTGTTAGATGTAGGGATGCAGCCGGGTAATGCGTGCATGCATTTGTGCACTTCAAATCTAACACTGTGAATGGTTTGGAGGCGTCATAAAGGTATTTCATGGGGATTGCTATCATAACAAAGTGCCCTGCTTTTGTTTTGCAACTATTTTCATTATTCACGTTATTGTGCATCCCCAGCAGCTAACTGTAATGTTAGGTGCATTGGTCATATGCTAGAACTAGGCCTTTCTCCACCAAATTTTTTTTGCACATCATCGAAATGGGCGTTTTGGCTTAGAATTGTGTAGATTTAGGAGATCTGAGTGCTGTGTTTGCGTCTCTGTGGTGTTTTCCTCTTAAATCAGCCTTAGTATTGAAAGGAAACCAGTGGAGAACAATCTGTGTCAAACATTCACGAACAGCGATCTGTAGTGACATGACTATTTTTCCCTCCTCTTGTCTTATTTATGCAGCGAGTTCGGTTTGTGTCATTTCCTATCTTTTAACAGCAGCACCGGTCGGATCGGTTTGTTTATGTTCACTGTTATCAGTGCGTGTCTTCCGTCTGTTACCGGCGTCGATGACGTCACATGTCAATCAAACAGCGAACGCTGCGCGTGAAATTAATTTACCCCGAAACTCTCACAGGCTTTCATTTAATCAGACTCTTCACGCTGGATTGTCATTGCATGCATTTATGTGTATTTATTCCTAAATTACGTATTTCTGCACCTACTTCTCTGCGCGTTATTGTTTGCCGTTTTTGTAGCATGACTTTAATTTGGGGGAAAAAAAAATTCTCGGTTGACACATTTTATAATTCTTTAGACAGAGTTTAAATCCTGTTGGAGGTGTTGTCATTTTGGTATTTGTCGTATTACGACGTTTCTTTATAAATATTATCGTGGTAAACCGTAACATAGTGTGTCTGCCAAAGTAACCTTAGCTTGTGATAACCTTGTTGTTGTTGTTTTTAATTCAGTTAACTCTTTTTAAGATAATTTTAAGCCAGATACAGTTTGAGTTCTATATCGAAAATACATTTTAAAAACGTAATAATAATTTGTTATAAAAAAAATAGCCACAGAAGCTGTCATGAAACAAACAATAGGTTGTGATAACTTGGTATTAGCCTTAATATAGTTTTTTCTTTGTATGTGTGTAATAATAGTAATATTTTGAAAGCTTCTTATTCTGAAAAGCCATATATAGTTCAGTTTTACAGTAACAGTAAGAGCGCTCTCTGTGGTAAACTGTGTTGAAGGTGGGCCATTGATATCTTACATCTTTACACACACACACTGCTGTTTGTTTCAGGTCCAGGAAGTTAAATACATTGGTGACTAAACTTCATGAGTTCTTGGGTCATTCTCCGGACGACGAAAGCATCGATTCTCAAGACATCTCCAATGGTGAGGATCCCTACTGTCAGCTTTCACAAAGCTAAATATAATAAAAATATCTATGTATAAATGATGTTAAAATATGTAAATGTTTTCTTAATTCCTAGTAATTAATTGCATGTTTAATTTGCAAAAAAAAACAGCACCTTGTGAGTTTGTGTGCTTGTTATATTGCAGGTAAAATGGCTGCGAGTGACTCCAGCATCCCTGAAGAGAGAATGAGTGAGGTACGTCTACACCGTCTGTTTCTGCTCATTATCTCTAGTTTACTAAAACACTGCCTTCTCTCCGGCTGTCTACAGCGTAAGGTCATTTCACTCCTCTCACATGCACTCTGAAGTTAAACTAAAGCAATAGTTAGTCGAAGTAACATGGCTTTTGTCTGACTCTAATTGTACTCAACTGTACAGTTTTTGTAAAGTCGCACACAGATCCTAGATCCATTTCTCTGAGATTAGCACACATGAAGGATGATCTAGTGCATGAATAAAGACTCATGTTCACGCTTTGATTTTCAGTTTGTTGGACTGATGCTTCAAAAGTTTCTTCAGGAAGTTTATAAAAGACAAGGAAGTTAAATTGACACCCAGAACATCCATTTTATTCCATACCCTGAAAGCTTATCACAGCCATATTTATGATTTCTATATTTGGGTAAACTTTTCAGGTAGGTGGACAAGTTTTTTTTGTTTTTGCCAAAGAGATGCTTCTGTGAGCTTTGTGCTTGGTTTATACAAAACTACTGTAAGACTAATGATGCAGATTGAGCTGGAAAAATATTAAATTAAATTAAAATGCATGCATTTAGCAGACGCTGTTATCCAAAGTGACTTGCAGTGCATTCAGGCGAACACTTGAACATTTGTTTGAACTGGAAATATGTGGATTTATCATCACTGGAAATGAGATTAAATGTGTTTTTCTTTCTCTTTCTCTTTTTTCCAGCCGGGTTGCTCCTCAGAAATGACCAAAGCCTCATCTTCACGCTCAAAGAGGTGAGTTGGGCTGCAGATGTTGTAGTTTGACGCTGTGCTCTAAGGATTGTAGGGTGTTGTGGGAAGATCATGTTAACCCCTTTCCCCCTCTGTTGTTAATGGAAGAAAACCATCATTTGTGACCAAGCACACTGCTGTAGATGAGTCTGAATGTGTGAGTGAGAGCGCAGGAGAACCTGTCCCAGATGACGGCATGCAGAGCAGTCTGGATATCAGCACGCTGCCTCAAGGTTAGTCCTGTGTGGAGCTGCTGAAGTCTTCAGAAGCGTGTGGTTTGAGAGGAGCACTGACTCCCCTCCTTCACCATTCACAGGTACAGTGGTGGTCAAGCCAGAACCGGTCGCTGACGAAGCTAAAGATGAGTTCCGCGGTCCAGAGTTTCGTAGCAGAGGAAGTAAAGTGAAAGAGGATGGTACTCGGAAACGTCCCGGTGAGTGGGTTTGAGTATTAAAGACAAGTGAAGTATCTCACATCCATTTATCTGTCACATAACTGCTGCACTGGGTTAAATGGTTCTGTTTTATGTTGTTTTCAATGGTGAAATGGTTAATGTGCTGAAATTCCATTTGTTTTTTCTTCCCAAAATGGCAAACTAATGCAATTTTACAAACTTAAGTGTAATTTTATTGCAACCTATTTGGCCAGAAGAGATTAAATGCAGTTCCTAAGTTAAAAAATTAAGTTTGGTCACCATAATGAAACGGACCCATCTTCACATTTATCTATTTTATTTTATTTTCAATATTTGCATCCAAATTCCCTTATTTGAATGGCTAAATGTTTGGTCTCAGAAATCACCATTAGGTCTAATACTGTGGATCCAAACTATCAGCCTAATGCAGAATAATATAATATATATATGTTCTCTTCTCTCTGACCTAAAATATGCCTAAAAGTCACATTTTGGAGGCATTTCTTTCATGAGCCCCAGTTTGCGAATGGAATATATTTTATATTTTTATATCAGTATGGTACAAGATTATCATATTTAAATCAATGCGGTGAACAAGTTAGGTTTGGAGCACGATTGAGAGGAACCGCTCAAATATGAAAGAGTTTTAGAGCTGCAGCATGATTGTTTTATTATTATCATCATCTATTTTTTAATCTCTTGCAGACGAGCAGCTCAAGGAGATTCTTAATTGCACAGCATGTGGACAGCAAGTCAATCACTTTCAGAGAGATTCTGTCTTTCAACATCCCGCATTACACGTCCTTATCTGCAAGGTAGAAACCAGATTAACTTCTTACAGCCAATTACACGCTTGTATCTCTCTCATTAACATGCATGCCTTTTTCTTACAGTCATGTTTCAAATATTATATGAGCGACGATATCAGCAAGGATGAAGATGGAATGGATGAGCAATGCAGGTTGGTTATTTAAACACTCTAGCTGTGACGAAACAAATTATGTTAGTAGTCAGTGCCAGAGGTGTTTCATATTTCCCAATACAAGTTTTAATGCCACAGCAAACACCATTATCCTGATGAATGCACTGCAGTTTAAAGTTAAATTAAGTGAAAACATTGTTGTGCAACTTTAAGGGTTCTCAGTTTAATCTGTAAATGGGTCAAAGACAAAAAATAGTTCTTTTATATATTTTAACACGCCCAGGTCCGAGTAAGTATGTTTTTTTTTTTTTTTTTTTTTATCTAAATGTGACCCTGGACCACAAAACAAGTGTCTTAAGTGTCAGTTTTTCTAAATTGAGATTTATACATCATCTGAAAGCTGAATAAATCATCTCTCCATTGATGTGTGGTTTGTTAGGAGGACAATATTTGGTCGAGATACAACTATTTGAAAATATAAGTGTAATATATACGTAAATATAAGTGACTCTGAATGTCAATGAAGCATTATTTAGCCCAATGTTGACATTTTATTCTCTCAAAACTGATTTGAAATCTTAAATGGAGACACTTCCTAAAAATATTACATTAAAAAAAACAATCTCTCCATGTTTTGAATGCTGCTCGGATGTCTTTATTTGGACTGGAGCCATTCTCATATTACATCTTACAACTCTTGCAGGCCACTAATAGTGTCTTTCACAATCAAATGAGCTATTATGTTACCCAAATTCATCCAAAATAAAGATGTAATGGGTGTTTTGTGTCTTGTTTAGGTGGTGTGCAGAGGGCGGTAATCTGATGTGCTGTGACTACTGCAGCAATGCCTTCTGCAAAAAGTGCGTTTTGAGGAACCTTGGACGAAAAGAGCTGTCTGAGATCATGAATGAAGAAAGCAAATGGCACTGCTATGTGTGCCGCCCAGAGCCGCTGCAGGACTTTGTTAAAACCTGTGAGAAGGTCTTGCTCAATCTGGAATCGTCTTATAGAAAGCCCAAGGGAGACGGTGACAAGACGAAGCGTGACGATCGTAAACACAAGCACAGCAAACGAGAAAAAACTGCTGTGAATGGACAGGATTACGCCTCCGATGGAGCGGGACCGTTATCCTTTTCCTGTAAGACCTTAACGGTTCCGAAAGAGCTTGTGAAGAAGACCAAAAAACTAATCGAGACCACAAACGGTTTGAATCGTACTTTTGTACAATTCCTCCAGCACACTTCAAAAGGCAGTGAAGTCAGCGCTGTGAGTTATAGACACTTAAAGGCCTTCAAATCAGTTTTGGCCGATCTGAAAAAGGCCCACTCGGCTTTGGAGGAATCACTCGAAGAAGAATTTGAATCGAAAGGCCTCAAGTTTCAAAACGGAGAGGAACAAAGACCAGCACAGACCGATCATACGGTTGTTAACTCGCACCACGCTGACCCTGCTCCTGTCAGAGAAGATGGATTGGATTGCACCAAGGACCAGAATCCTGTGGTAGAGGAGGATGAAAACCAGCAGGAGAGTAACTCAGCTGATGTTGAAATGAAGGAGAGCCTTCCACCCTCTCCAGAAGAACCTCAGGACCAGTCTGAAGAAAGTGAAGCTCAAGAGCAAGAAATGCCAGATAACCCTGACTTTGAGGACCGCTCAGTGCCAGCAGGTGAAGCGTCTCTTGATAAAGACATCGTGTCTGTTCCAACGTCTGTCCCAGAGGAGCTCTTTGAGATGGTAGAGAGTCTTGCAGTGAAGAAAGAAGACCGTGACAATGGCAACTCGAACGCTACCAGTAATTGGAAAACAACGTCCAATGCTGAGGTTGTGGAATCCAATAACAGCCTTACAAAACTGGGAAGAAAGCTCGTTGTCAAACTAACACCTGTTCCTCTTAAAATCACCATAAAACGAGATAAGAGCAAAGAACAGTCACCTTCTGAAGACCTGCCAAAGGAGGCTAAAGATAGCCGACGCTCCTCCAGGATGAAGACCACACCGCTGCGTAAGTCACCAGAGGCGAAGAGCAAACGCAAATCGAGGTCGTCAACAGCTAAAGAAGAGCCCAGCGCCGCAGTGAAGGAGCCGTGTGATTCAGACTCAGATGAAGTCCCTGAGGTCCTGCAGAAGGCTGCCTTGAAGGCCAGCTCGGATGAGAGCCAACCCCAGGACGCTTCTGGAAAAGGAACCAAAAAGAAGGTAGCTTCCCGCTCTTCTGAGAGAACGAAGCCAAAGCGTAAACTCGACATGGTCTCCTCGGATTCAGAACAGAGCGGCAAGTCATCAGCGGCGAACAAACGGAGGGCCAAAAAAAAGAAGGACGCAGAATCAGACTCCTCCAACCACAACTCTGATCTTGAGAAACAGATGAAAAACCTGTCCAAGATCGAGACTGGGAAAAAAACATCCAGAGGTGTCAAAAAGGAAGAGAGTGAGTCCAGTAAAGAGGGCAAGAAAGGCCCTAAAAGGTCGTTCGAGAGGAAACGGAGGTCACAGAGAGAAAAGGCTAAAACCAAGGAGTTGTCCTCCAGTGATGAAGAGCAGGAGGAAGAGGAGCAGGCTGCTAACTCAGACGAAGACAGCGATCAGCAGAAGATTAAACCAATTCTTGAGTCCGTGATGGCTAGTATTGATGGTTTCCATCAGTCATCAGGTCAGTCGAAAAAAAGGGTAAAGTGAGATCAGTTTTACGGCAGGAAGTATAAGCTGCCTATTGATCATTGATTGCTTTCAAATTGGGGAAAAGAAAATCTTAGAAGAAAATCTACGAAATTACTTCTTGTCCCCGTAAAATGTTGCCTGTTGGCTGTTTTATTAGCGTCGGTTTCCAAACTGGTGACGCTAGACCACATAAGAATTCTGAAATGGAAATTATTAAATACTAGAAATTCTTAAATGTACAAAACTTCTAATATGTTTTTGAAGAGGGTAAATGAGGATCATTATGAAATGTGTGTGTGTTTTACATCGGTGTGTAAGTCACATTTTTTTATTACATTTTTATTACATTCAGAAATAAGGTCAAATACAGGTAAGAATTTATTTTTATTACCCATCACTCCACAATAAATCATCTACATTTTAATGCTATTAAGAACTGAAATGCAAAATAAGTTTAAAACAACCAAACTCTAGTGCCATTTATTAAAAATAAGCAACATTGACGCTACTGGCATTTTGGTAATGCATTGTACAAATCCACTACCTCACTCATTTGACACCAATCCAGATGTGTTTGTTGCATGCTTGTTGTTATTTCCATTATATATAATGCAAGTTTATGCATGTTTCAGATGATAAAGAAAAGTGACTTACATCAGGAAAATGTGTTATATTTTGGGAAGGTTATTTTGGAAATGTAATGGGTTCTAGATTACAAGTTACCCTATTCAAAATGCAATAAGATGTGTAACTATTTCAATCACTTTATTCAAGGATTGTAACTGATTACATTGGATTAATTTCTAGTGAATGTTTTGATACTGATACTGTTATGATACTGTTTTTGAAATCAAATCTTTGCAGAGTTTGACAGGAAACTCAACCCTAATGATGCCAAAAAACAGTTCATCTTAAACAAATAAAGCATATAAACCCAAATAGGAAATAAAACCGTTATTAAATAAGCATGTGTCCTATTCTGTGTCCTAAACTCCTGAAACATTGATGTCTCATATTTTAGAGTAGTCAATGAAATTTGGGAGAGAAATCAGTTAAACCTATAACTGTGTATGTGTGTCTGATGTAAAATTTTTGTAATTGATGACATTTTCATAAGTAACTGTAATTTTTCACTTGTTTTTTTTTTTTTTTTCACAATAACTATAACAGTAACAGATTACGGTAACATTTTTGTAATTTAATTATTTAACACCATACATGTTACCAATTATTCCCCAACACTGGTAATATGTGAGGATTTTGCAACACAATAGTAAATAATTTACATGAACCACTGACTTGCAGAGTGTTGCCTGCTTCAGTCGTTTTCATTCAGAGCTCAGATGTTTTGGATCTGCTTTCCTGTTTTTTTTTTTCTAGTGTCCTGGTGTTTAGTCTCCAGCTGATTTCAGCATCAGCTCTGGGCAGAACTGTGTACTCACTGCCACTTTTGGAGACCGGCACCAAGTGGCTCTACTTTTAAAAAGACTGCCTAAATTAAAATAAACTGCTCGTGCCCTGCTCACGCTATATGTGAAGTGAAACAGACCAAGACACAAAGATCACTGAACTGAGACATTAGTCCATATATTGCTCCACACACAAAAAATTGTAATGTAGAGTAGACTATCTTGAGAGGGAGAAAAAAAAATTATTTAAAAGGTGGAATATAATGTAACTTGTATAACACACTGAACATTAGGGCTACCCTTGAGCAAATAGTGGCCTAGTCTACTACAGTTGTGTCTAAAATTTTTGGCAGTGACATCAGTTTTGTGTTTTGCAAAGTTTGCTGATTTAGAATTTGTAGAGTATTTTTTCATGTTTCAGTGGTATACTGAAAGTGTTTAAAAATAATATATACATATACAGGTGCTGGTCATATAATCAGAATATCATCAAAAAGATGATTAATTTCAGTAATTCTATTCAAAAAGTTAAACTTGTATATTATATTCATTCTTTACACACAGAGTGATATATTTCAAATTTTTATTTGTTTTAATTTTGATGATTATTACTGACAACTAAGGAAAATCCCAAATTCAGTATCTCAGAAAATTAGAATATAACTTGAGACCAATACAAAGAAAGTTTTTTTTTTTAAATCTTGGCCAACTGAAAAGTATAAAAATGAAGTATGAGCATGTACAGCACTCAATACTTAGTTGTGGCTCCCTTTGCCTGAATTACTGCAGCAATGCGGCGTGGCATGGAGTCGATCAGTCTGTGGCACTGCTCAGGTGTTATGAGAGCCCAGGTTGCTCTGATAGTGGCCTTCAGCTCTTCTGCTTTTGCCCCGTTTCCACCGCAGGAACGTTACCCAGGAACTAGGGACTTTGGCCTGGTACTCGGTGTGTTTCCACCGCAGGATAAATAAAGTTCCGGGTAAAAAAAAATGCCCCTCAGAAAGTCCCTGCTGGCGAGGTGGTACTTTTTCAAAGTTCCGGAACTTTCGGGGGCGGGTCTTGGGCACTAAACATCCTGATTGGTTGAGTTCACGCAGCATTGGTTGAGTTTAACCACCAATTATTCTGATCATTTTCAAAATATTACTGTTATTGTGTCATGAAATGTCATTTTAAAAGTATTTCAGGGGAGAATGTAGTTGTTTAAAAATCAAATCTGTAGTTTATTTAAAAAGACAGAGGGTCTTATTCATGAAACATTCGTAAATATACGAGTAAATATCTGAGTGATTTGCGCGTAAAGAGAACTTCCCGAAAACTCTTCTCCTGATTCACAAAAACTTCGTAAACGTCAGATGTGATAGTGAAATGTGTGTGTGTGTTAATGAATTCCAATCAGTCGTAAATGGGACGCGCGTGCACGCTCACTCTCAATTACCATAAATCACACCCATTAAATCCGACTGACAACTATATGTGAGCATCATATTATGACACCAAACGAAGGATTTCAACATGTCTTCTCAAAAGCGACTGAAAAAGAAACATTTCTCAGCTGCAAAAATTGAAGTTTTATTATCAGAAGTTCATTCAAAACGCCACATTTAATTTTCAAGTGTACTAGTGACGTATGAGGTCCTAAAAAAGGAAGTTTGGAAGCATATTACAGATCCTATTACTGGCTCTCATAATAAAAGTTAAAAGAAAAACCTTATGTAATTAATATATATAATATTTTTTCAAAATGCTGTGTAAATATGTACCCGATTAAGGTGAATTAAAATGCAGCCGTATTAATGAGCAAAACGTTCAGACGTTAAATGCACTATTTACGCGTGGCTGGGAGTAGGTGTAGATTTCTTTCGTACCAACTAACATTTGGAAAATACGAACGTTTTAATGAATCCGAAAATTTACGCCAAAACCACTTTACACGCGATTTACACAAAAAATTCGTTCTGCTCGTGTTTCATGAATGAGACCCAGAGCCTTTAAAATGCATTTTAAAATGTGTTTCGCCGATCTCGGAGACGGTGAGCTCCACGCTATCAGCAGGAGATCAGTCCTCATGTATCTGCTTAGAGCACTCTCAACTCGGCTAGACCTTATGATATGTGACGCTGGCTCTGATGTCTCTTTAGTGGTTAAACATAAGATATAATTCATTTTGGGTAAATCTAACAGGTTGTCTTTGGTCTGTATTCAATTTATCTATATGTTAAAATTAAAATAAAAAAGGCAAATTTATATAATATTTAGTTTCATTGTAATGGCTGCATATACACATTTCCCTGAACTAAGTACATTTCTGCAGCTGTTATTATGTTTAAATGAAAACGAAAGGAGGCAGTGGTATTTGATATCCTATTTCGTTTTTATTGTAAATGAACAGTGAGAAAAATAGCCAAGGCGAGCTGACTGAAGTACAAATGTTCCTGGTACAAATGTTCCGGGTAATTTCGGTGGAAACATGGCAATTGTTGGGTCTGACATATCGCATCTTCCTCTTCATAATAACCCATCGATTTTCTATGGGGTTAAGGTCAGGCAAGTCTGCTGGCCAATTAAGAACAGGGATGCCATGGTCCTTAAACCAGGCACTGGAAGCTTTGGCACTGTGTGCAGGTGCCAAGTCCTGTTGGAAAATGAAATCTGCATCTCCATAAAGTTGGTCAGCTGCAGGAAGCATGAAGTGCTCTAAAACTTCCTGGTATACGGCTGCATTGACCTTGGACCTCAGAAAACACAGTGGACCAACACCAGCAGATGACATGGCACCCCAAACCATCACTGACTGTGGAAACTTTACACTGGACATAAAGCAACGTGGATTGTGTGCCTCTCCTCTCTTTCTCCAGACTCTGGGACCCTGATTTCCAAAGGAAATGCAAAATTTACTTTCATCAGAGAACATAACTTTGAACCACTCAGCAGCAGTCCAGTCCTGTTTGAAGCTAGACGCTTCTGACGCTGTCTGTTGTTCAAGAGTGGCTTGACACAAGGAATGCGAAGCTGAAACCCATGTCTTGCATACGTCTGTGTGTAGTGGTTCTTGAAGCACTGACTCCAGCTGCAGTCCACTCTTTGTGTATCTCCCCCACATTTTTGAATGGGTTTTGTTTCACAATCCTCTCCAGGGTGTGGCTATCCCTATTGCTTGTACACTTTTTTTCTACCACATCTTTTCCTTCCTTTCTCCTCTCTATTAATGTTCTTGGACACAGAGCTCTGTGAACAGCCAGACTCTTTTGCAATGACCTTTTGTGTCTTACCCTCCTTGTGCAAGGTGTCAAAGGTCATCTTTTGGACAACTGTCAAGTCAACAGTCTTCCCCATGATTGTGTAGCCTACAGAACTAGACTGAGAGAACATTCGCTAGTTAGAGTTTGGCACCAGTTGTCTTCAATATTGAACCATTTCACAATATTCTAATTTTCTGATATATTGAATTTGGGATATTTCTTAGTTGTCAGTAATAAACATCAAAATTAAAAGAAATAAACATTTGAAATATATCAGTCTGTGTGTATTGAATAAATATAATATGCAAGTTTCACTTTTTGAATTGAATTTTTTGATGATATTCTAATTATGACCAGCACCTGTATATGAGTCCGTATTTACAGTGTTGACTCTTTTTCTTCATAATCTGTGCAGTTCGCTCTGGTGTATGTTGCATATTCGCTTCTGGGCCAAATCCTGACTGATGGCGATCCATTCTTGCCTTATTAGTTCTTGGAGTTGATCACAATTTGTGGGCTTCTGCTTGTCCACGCACCTTCTTGGGACTGACCACAGGTTCTCTATGGGACTGAGATCCGGGGAGTTGCATGGCCACAGATCCAAAGTTTCATGTAATGATCTTCGAGCCAAAACTTTGACATGGTGCTCGATCATGCTGGAAAATGCACAGATCATCACCAAATTGCTCATGGATTATTGTAAGAAGTCGCTCTTGGAGGACGTTTCTTTATTCATGGCAGTGTTTTTGGGCAGAATTATGAGAGGGCCCACTCCCTTAGTTGAAAAGCAACCCTATGCATGGATGGTCCCAGGATGCTTCACTGTTGGCACAACACAGGACTAAGGACAAAGGTAGCATTCACCTTTTCTTCTCCAAACAATCGAATTTCCTGATGTCCCAAGCAGTCGGAAGGGAGCTTCTTCAGAGAAAATAACTTTGCACCAGTCTTCAGCTGTCCAAGCCTTGTATGTCCTGCAGAATTTCAGTCTGTCCTTGATGTTTTCTTGGAGAGATATGGCTTCTTTGGTGCCCTTCTTGACACTAGGCTGTTGGCCAGAAGTCTTGGTTTCACTGTGTGTGTAGATGCTCTCACACCAACCTGCTGCCGATCCTGAGCAAGCTCTGTACTGCTGGAGACACGACTACAGCTGACTCCTCAGGAGGAGATGGTCCTGGTGCTTGCTGGACACTCTGGGACGTCCTGAAGACTTCTTCACTGCAGTCAAACCTCTCCTTAAAGTTCTTGATGATCCGGTAAATGGTCCTTTCAGATGCAATATTCTTTGTAGCAATTTCTTTGCATATGAAGCCATTTTGATGCAGTGATGGGGGCTGCACATGTTTCTTTGGAGGTTACCATTGCTAACAAGAACACAGTGATTGGAAGCACCTTTTCCAACCTTTTAACACAGTCTGCTATTACAGTCTACAGTCTACTCTGACTAGTACTCATTCACACTTTCACATGTGCTGCTGATATGATTAGTCAATTAATGTTTGCTGGTCATTTTGTCTCAGGAATAATAGTTAATTTTTTGGTCAATGCAGAAACTTTTAGCAATTATTTCAAATGCATCTGATCACTACACAATAATCTTGAATGGACACAACAGCTTGAGGTGCAAACTTTGCAAAACAAGATTTATGTCAATGGCAAAACTTTTGGCCTGTATTAGTCGTTCATTATTATATCAGTTTAATCATATTGGCATCATGTCTGCTGCTCCGCGCTTTCAGAAGAGCACATTTATCTTCTGCATTAACTGAAAGCTATATTTGATATTACATTTCCAGAAAAATTATTGGCAAGCGTGAAACACGTTATACAATGTGATGTGCCTTACCGAAGTCTAATGAGCAGAAACTTTTTAAAATCGAATTTGTTAAATAAACATAATTCGACATGTGTTAAGTAGAATTTGGAATGCATGTAAAAAAATATTATATTAAAGTTAAAAGTATCTGTCCAACAACGTTTTTGTTCTTTACTACTGCAAAGGATGCAACTATAGTATTTAAAAGTGAACGAAGGGAGGAAATGTTTATAATCCCGTGCAACGATGAGAGGGATGTGAGTGAAGGTTTGGGAAAAGAAAAGCGATTCCATGTGCAGTGAATATAACTCATGGGATAAATTTGCGGAAAAAGACCAGATCGTCATTTATATGGCTTACATTTACTCTCATTTGACATGAATTCAGATGTTTTCATGCTTGTGATTTAACACTTAATTACTAAACTATTATTTCTTTTGTAAACAAAACCGTACTGATTCTGTATCATACTATTCACCTAAAACAGAATTTGCAAAAAAATAAAATAAAATAAAATAATACTGCTCAAATCAGGGGCCAGCTGTCAGTATGAATGGACACAGCCCTTCCATTGGCTACATTATAGAAAAACGAATAGTTAACTGTGTAGCATCGGTGTTAAGGATGTGTCAGATACAGACTGCAGGACTTCTCTATATCCTATAGAGTGGTTTTGTCTTTATTTTATTTTTTTCCTGCAACCGACTAATTCAAATTTGGTCGACTGAGTCTTTTCTTTATAATTCTTGAGATGTGTGAAGATTTGGGAAAAGAAAGAAGATGATTACTGAGTGTCTTAGATCATTAGGTTCATCATCAGTGTTGTATAAACTAGCGTTTTGGGTAAAACTGATTGAATTTCACAGCTTATGAGTTGTTGTTGTTTTCTTCTTGTTTATGAAGGTGATGAAATTGAATTGAAGGCTGAGTCGTCTCAGGTGGATGATGACGATGATCCAGAGAATAGGTATGATTCACATACTGTGAATTATTTTTCTGTCTCTTTAATCAAGATTTCCCCTTTCTGTGGGTCTTCCAAACATTTGAATCTCATAAAGCCTCATAGCTTCACCCTCATACGTCTTGTTTTCTGATTCTGAAAATCAAAGTAGTTCCCTTCATGAAAATGTCTTTGGATGGACGTCGTTCACAAGGTAAAGAGGATTTCATTCTGGACTTTTGGCCTAATCTTGTTCCTGTTTCTTCTAAAAGAATTGCCAAGAGGATGCTTCTGGCGCAGATCAAAGCCAACTATTCGTCTGGAGCTGACAGCTCATCTGATGATGAAAACGCAGACAAAGAGGACGGCAATTCACCAAAGAAAGGAAAAGATGATGCTAAGAAGCAAGACGAAAGTGGTGAGAGTTGGTTTAGACAGGGCTGGCCGATATCAAACCTCATCTTTTGGCTGAATTTCACAAGTAGCCAATCCGTCAGTACAGATGCTGTCAGAGAGATCTTACGAGTTATATTAAAACCATTAATATAAAGCATGTCTCATGTTTAGGACAAACTGGATTATGAAATAAAGATATCTTTAGATGTTTAATTACTCATTGGTGCATTGCTAGACGGGTCACATAAATCATACAGACTTGACTTGACTTGGCCAGCCCACAGTTCAGCTGTAATCCAGGTTAATGCAGATGTGTTCTTGTCACGTGTAATGCATTGATGTTTCCCGCAGAAAACGAGGAAGAGGATGAGACTTCTGACTCGGGCTCAGATGTCGAGGTGAAGAAAGGTGGACGCAGACACCGTTTGCTGAGTAAGAAGTTGACTCTAAGCGAGGGAGACTCTGATGACGAGACCACAGTCAAAAACAAGAAAGACACCAAAAAGAGAAGCAGGCAGAAAGGTCAGTGTCCAGTCTGAATGAAGCCTGCGTGCGTGACTCTCCTGAATGAGCTGAAGGGTTGATGTGTGTTTGTGCAGTGGGCAGCGATGACTCTGGAGACTCTGACTTTGAGCAGTCGCGCTCGAGCTCCAGTGATGCATCAGCGCTCAGTGAGGATGTGAGTGAAGACGGCGATGAAGACAAGGGCAACAAACGCAAAACACGGTAAGGACAGCAGCAGTTTGAGTTCTCCAACACAGAAAGCAAAACTGGCTGGCATGATTACACTTAGAGCATGCACAGCTTTTATCAGCTGGACAGATTTTAACAATTAATTGCAACTGTTTTTATATACCTTTATGTATATGCATAGTTGTATATCTACACAATGCTTTTTATGTGCAGTTATGTCTGGTTTAGACTGTAAGCACCAGATCCAATTTTAATCAGATTTTTGCAAATCTGTTCAAATCACATTCCCTTCAAACCGTTTCAGCTCTGATCGTATTTCGTGTAGTTTTTTTACATTTTCACAGCACGCAAACACGTCAGACGTTTTTGTAGAAAGTTCTGTGTTGTTGCGAAGTGCAGGTAAATAAAAACACAATATACTGCTAGTATAAACTCTTTGAGTTTTGAAAGCAGCAAGGAATAAACTCGCACATTTCTGTTGCTGCTTCATAAGACGAAATATAATCCAGCGCGACGGTATAATGTTGTGATGTCATAAGACAACATCTATGCAGTCTCTATTGCTGTTATTGTAGTATTAGTGTAGGGATAGCACAACAAAACTGTCACTTAGGACAGTAAATTCAGATTTCATCAGTTGTGATACACAGTTTAGACAGTCAGTAATCTAGATCGGCTTCTAATTGGATATGATTTGGGCTTAGTCTGACTTTAGACAGGCCAACAATACAGCAACGAAGAGCGTTCAGAGAAACCACTGATTCTAGCACCTGATGAGTCCTACACACCTGTTCATACAGAATGTGCTTCAGCATTGAAAAACATGAGATATGGCAGTGGAATGGGGAAAACACAAAGTTATGTGATGCCAGTTGAACAGTTAAAGGGAAGTTCACCCAAAAATTTAAATTCTGTCATTACTCACCTTTGTTCGTCTTCAGAAGACAAATTAAGATATTTCACCTATATTTGCTTGAAATACCCTATATATATATATATATATATATATATATATATATATATATATATATATATATATATATATATATATATATATATATGTATATGTATGTATGTATTTAAATAATCATCACATTTGCACACAATTTTCTTTTAGTTAGTTCTTTATTTTGATTGACTTTTAAATGATTAATTAAAAGGGGTCATGTAATGTGATTTCCATTTTTTCTTTCTCTTTGGAGTGTTACAAGCTCTTGGTGCATAAAGAAGATCTGTAAAGTCGCAAATCCAAAGAGATATTCTTTATAAATGTTTAGACTTGTCTATGCTCTTAAACTTCTCAGAACGATGAGCTTTGTAAAAATGAATGCGTTTCAGTTCAGATTTGACTTTAGCTGCTTTGCTCAGCTCTTGTTGCACTGCTGCAGGTCAACACACTGGTACAGTATGTTCACATCAGTCACCTGACTCTAATTCAGCTGAAACAACGAGGAGCTCAGTATTTCTGCAGAGCATCACGAGGGAAATCTGTTACAATCACTAGACAGTTAATCAGTGAATGGATATGACTCCCAACCCTGACCTTGATACAGTCTCTGTGTGTTCACAGCGATCTACGCTTGCTTTTCTCTTTAGGAGCACTTGTGCTCATAACTTCTTGTGCTTCTTAACTTCATGAGCACAGTCAAAAATTTAGGAGCACCTTCTAATCAGTAATCAGATTTAAAAAGAAGCAAGAAGTTACAGGCTAGTTCTCAAGGAGTTTGTCTGTTCCTTTTACTGAATATGTTCAGGTTAATGCATGATTTAAACAGATTCAGCACATTCAGTCGCTTTCCTAATAATATATTTAAAAAAGTAATCTTTCAGTGCTTCATCTGTATCTGATTTTGAATATGCAGCAATCTGTAAGAAATGCATCGATCTGTAGATAAATAATTGATAAAAATGTAATGTTATTTTCATCACAAACTCATCACAAAATTTCACAAACTCATCACAAAATTTGCACAGCAGAAAGCAGGAATTATAGCTTTTGATGCTGACAATGTTATTTGGCATGTAGGATAGGAAAAATTTTGCACACAATAGCCTAATCCACTTTGAAGCTTTGAAGAGGTCAGAATGCTCTCAATAGTGCAGCGGTAGAAGTTTGACATGATGTTAGAGGAGATGCCAAACCTCTTCAGTCTCCGCAGGAAGTAGAGACGCTGACGGGCTGTTCTCACTATGGTCTCTGAGTGAAGGCTCCAGGAAAGATCCTCAGAGATGTGAATGCCAAGGAATTTGTAGCTCTGAACTGTCTCTGCCATCTCTCCATTGATGTGAATGGGAACGTGAGCCTCTCTCTGTGACTTCCTGTAGTCCACAGTCATCTCCTTGGTCTTGCTGACGTTTAGAGAGAGATTGTTATCAGCACACCATGCTGTGAGTGCATTAACCTCATCTCTGAAGGATGTCTCATCCCCATTAGTGATGAGTCCTAGGATAATAGTATCGTCAGCACATTTGAGGATGATGTTGGAGCTGTGCTTAGCAGAGCAGTCATAAGTGAACAGGGAGTACAAGAGAGGACTGAGTACACATCCCTGTGGGGCACCAGTGCTGAGTGTGAGTGAGGAGGATCTGTGATTACCAATTCTAACCACCTGGGGTCTTTAGATCTTTCAGTTTGGCTATAAGTTTGGTAGGGATGATGGTGTTAGAGCTGTAATTAATGAACAGCATCCGCACATAGGTGTCTCTTCCCTCCAAGTGTTCCAGGGCAGAGTGTATGGCCATTGCAATGGTGTCATCAGTGGATCTATTTTAAGCAAATTGTAATGGGTCCAATGGTGGGAGTACTGGTGAAATGTGGCTGCTGTCGCATCATCCAGGTGGTTGCTGTACACTGGTGGTGGATGAGGAGATACCCCCTGACTATGTAAAGCCCTTTGAGTGCCTAGAAAAGCACTATATAAATGTTAGGAATTATTATTATGAAATTATTACATTACTCTACACTGCAAAAACACTTAAGAAGCTCTGAGTGCGATCACAAGTATGATGATGATCGAGTCAGTCACACTGGTGCTCCTAAATATTGTTTCATAGTCGCACACAGTAGTTTTCAGTCGCAAATGCATTTTCAGTATTGATAATAATCATAAATGTGAAGCATATGCACATGAAAATATTGCAGTTAGCACCTATAAACAGCATATAAATGGAAACTGCCTAATGTCACCGAGTGAAATCTCGATCCAGGAAGTGCTGTGCATGCTTCAGGAAGCTGATGGAGGCCATATACTGCATCTTTGCTTTAATAATATCACTGAATATGATCCAGATAAAAATAAGATTTTTCTCAGCTTTTTTTATCAAAATGTAGCTTTTTTTTATGAAACCTACTTACATTTAAGTATTTATGTGTATATATTAAAAAGAATCACTGAATACAAAATATAATTGATGTATATAATTATATATATAAAGAGGAGGGTCTGATCTTTATTTGGATGCATTGCATGTTCAGATATTCATACAACAAGGGGGCATGACATTTTAGTGAAAATGGACTAAAAATCCTTAAAAATGCTGGCGGTGGCTGGCAACTGTTTTCAAAACCGCTGGTGGGGAAAGAGTTAAAGTGTCATTTTTAGAAGTTGTAAAGCCCACCGACCAGTTCATTTTAATCTTGAACCGACCAACTGACTCTCATGTATGTTGGCAGATCTGTTTTGCTCGAGAATATTTGGCATGTACTGTACCTGATATATATCCAAAATAATCAAAGTTGATCGTGTAATCAAAATTGAATCACAAGCTTGTGAAGGACAATCGAAGTGTGATATTTGTATCAAAACCCAGCCCTAATTATTAATGCTCATGGTTTATTAATGTACTTTTACACTGACTCAATCACTCCTCAATGGGGAAATGAAAGAAGTTGTGTCGACACTTGCAGGTCGTCCAATAAAGCTGCCAAGGACCGAGAGAGAAGTTACAAGAAAGAGAAGAAGAAGCGCCGTCGCATTAAGGTTCAAGACTCCTCGTCCAGTGGCAAGGTACAGTAACGCACTCATCTGTTTCGGCTCAGAGAAGACATAAAGCAGCGAATGAGAAGAGGGTTTGTTCTTCTGCTCCACAGAGCGGAGGAGAAGAGGATGGAGAAGATGAAGGAGATGAGAAAGGAACGCCCAAAAATCGCAAGAAGATCCGCAAGATCATCAAAGATGACAAACTGCGGACGGAGACCCGTGATGCTCTGAAGGAGGAAGAGGAGAGGAGGAAGCGCATTGCTGAGAGAGAGCGGCTGAGGGAGAAACTACGAGAGGTACAGACCCAGGATCCAGATGTTTAGGGCTCAAACTCTTCTGCTGTATCAGGGAAACTCCCGTCTTTGTTTTCAGACTATCGTGGTGGAGGAGTCATCGCAGGTCACGTGTCCCATCACCACGAAGCTGGTGCTGGACGAGGACGAGGAGACCAAGGAACCGTTAGTGCAGGTTCACAGGAACCTGGTGACCAAACTCAAACCCCATCAGGTGGACGGTGAGTCTACTCACTATCAGAAAACTATTATGCATGACATTTTTTTATATATATATATTATTTATTAGTGCTCCTATTATGGGTAATGAAAGGTTCATATATTGGTTTTGGTAGTGCCCAACAACAGATTGAAATGCATGCAAGGTCAAAAACACTTTCATTGTCTTATAATATACATTTATTTTTATTTTTATCCCAAATGATTTGTTTAACGATTAATTTTTCCAATATGCTAATGATTCATGTTGAGGTCAACATGAAACTGCTTGGGATTCGTTTTAAAAACAACTCGTTTCAATGATTCAGAGTTGACTCACCCTACTCGGACGACAGGTGGGGGTCATTAGAGAAATTTGTGTTTCCAATTGTTTTCCAAATTGCTATTTTAATCCTGTCCGAATCTGCCTTGTCTGTGTTTCTCGGCAGACTCCGTGATCCTCTGAGAAAACGAATCCCATCTGAATGCAAATGTCTGTGATTGTCGACAATATTTTTCATGTCTTTCTCATTTTTCATGCATTTAATTAGGTCATCATAGCGATGTCCTTTTATGAATGGAGGACAGATGGGTAAAGGCCCACTAAGTGATGGTTTTGTGTGTTTTTGTCTGTGTGCAGGAGTGCAGTTCATGTGGGACTGCTGCTGTGAGTCCGTGAAGAAGGTGGAGAAGTCTTCTGGCTCCGGCTGTATTCTGGCCCACTGCATGGGGCTGGGAAAAACCCTCCAGGTAACTCAAACTAACATGATAACTATATACAGGAGGATAGTGTTTGACTGCTGTTCTCCTGTGGTCCTGCAGGTGGTGACGTTTCTCCACACTTTGCTGCTGTGTGAGAAGCTGAACTTCAGCACTGCTCTGGTGGTGTGTCCTCTCAACACGGTGCTCAACTGGCTCAACGAGTTTGAGAAGTGGCAAGAGGGCCTGAAGGACGAGGAGAGTTTAGAGGTACAGTGACACCTAGAGCTCCCCATTATTATCCACAAGGGTGCACTCGAAAACTTTTTATTACAAATAAAGACATTCATTTTGAAGTGATCATTATTGCAGGTAATATGTGTATTTTAGAGGAGTAAAATGAGGGGGGGGGGGTGTCATACTTGCATACTGTGCCATTATCATTCATTATTGCATCATGTGCACTTTTCTAATTTAATTATAAATTAAACCTTTTTAATAAATGCAAGTTTTGGTACTTTTATTCTTAAACATATGTAACCATAAAACCATAAGGCTCAATAAAAAAATACAAAAAATCAATTTAAACTTAAAATAAGCTTTCCATTGATGTATGCTAGCAACATGCTAGTCGCATGCTAATCATGCTAGAAACATGCTAACAACATGCTAATCATGCTTAAATCATGCTAGCAACATGCTAATCATGCTAGCAAAATGCTAGTTGCATGCTAGTCATTCTAGAAACATGCTAACAACATGCTAGCAACATGCTAATCATGCTAGAAACATGTTAGCGACATGCTAGCAACATGCTAATCATGCTAGAAACATGCTAGCAACATGCTAATCGCATTCTAATCATGCTAGAAACATCCTAACAACATGCTAGCAACATGCTAATCATGCTAGAAACATGCTAGCAACATGCTAGTCGCATGCTAATCATGCTAGAAACATGTGTGACCCTGTACCACAAAACCAAAAGGCTCAATTAAAAAAAAAAAAGAATTTAAACTTAAAATAATCTTTCTATTGATGTATGGTTTGTTAGGATAGAAGAAATATTTGGCTGAGATACAACTATTTGAAAATCTGGAATCTGAGAGTGCAAAAAAAAAAAGTTTTCTTAAAAACTTTTAGAAAATCACCTTAAAAGTTGTCCAAATTAAGTCCTTAGCAATACATATTACTAATCAAAAATGAAGTTTTGATATATTTACAGTAGGAAAATACTTTACTTAATATCCTAATGATTTTTGGGCAATTTTGACCCATACAATGTATTGTTGGCTATTGCTACAAAAACACCTGTGCTACTTATGACTGCTTTTGTGCTCCAGGGACACAGATATGTAAAAGAAAACCAAGGAGCACATTCCTTTTGAGTGGTGGACGTTAATATGACTGTGTGTGTGTGTGTGTGTGTGTGTGTGTGTTTCAGGTGCAGGAGCTGGCCACGGTGAAGAGACCTCAGGAGAGAGCGTACGCTTTACAGCGCTGGCAGGAGGATGGCGGCGTCATGATCATAGGCTACGAGATGTACCGCAACCTCACGCAAGGACGAAACATCAAGAGCAAGAAGCTGAAGGAAATCTTTCAGAAAACTCTAGTCGATCCAGGTGAAGTTTCTGCAGTAGGAAAGCGCTTGGTGAACATGAGCATCAGCTGGTCTAAAGACTGTGATTCCTGTCAAATCTGTCACGTCATTTTTGTCTGTACAGTTTAAAGTGTAATTTTCTAGATGAGGAAATCTGTTGTGTGTGAGAGCACTGCACACATTCAGATGATGGACTGAATGGATGATGTTTTGATGCACAGGTCCAGATTTTGTCATCTGTGACGAGGGTCACGTGCTGAAGAACGAAGCATCTGCTGTCTCCAAAGCCATGAACTCCATCCAGACTCGTCGGAGAGTGGTGCTGACAGGAACGCCTCTGCAGAACAACCTGATCGAGTGTACATCACATCATTACTGCTGCTGCTTTCATTCATTTGTGTTTGTGT
This sequence comes from Carassius auratus, assembly GCF_003368295.1. Classification (NCBI taxonomy): domain Eukaryota; kingdom Metazoa; phylum Chordata; class Actinopteri; order Cypriniformes; family Cyprinidae; genus Carassius; species Carassius auratus. Next base: position 1,119,449 of record NC_039256.1, on the reverse strand, counting down.
TTGTGTGGCTGGCAACCTAAGAGTTTAGTATGTGGAAAGCATCACGACGAGGGAGTGAAAGTGCCATCTTCTCCCCTCAGATCACTGTATGGTGAACTTCATCAAGGAGAACCTGCTGGGATCAGTGAAGGAGTTCAGAAACCGCTTCATCAACCCCATCCAGAACGGCCAGTGCGCCGACTCCACGCTCACTGACGTCCGAGTCATGAAGAAGCGCGCGCACATCCTCTACGAGATGCTGGCGGGCTGCGTCCAGGTAAGCCAGAAGACCACAGCCAGTGTGTTCAGTGCTAGCTCATAATGAACAGACCTGTAAAAGTGTTGTCTTCCGCAGAGAAGAGACTACACCGCCCTCACCAAATTCCTGCCACCGAAACACGAGTATGTGTTAGCGATACGGTTAACACCCATTCAGTGCAAGCTTTACCGCTACTATCTGGATCACTTCACAGGTACATTATACTCACTTCAGTGTGTTTAGCATTGCTCTGTTAAAGATAGCTTGATTATTTTCGTTATATACAGTGGTGGCCAAAATGATTATAAGATTAGTATTCTCAACCGGCTGAAAAAATGCTTTCAAGTCCGTTATTTCTCTCTTTTGCTTTGGTGATCAGACAAAACAAAATTCTGCTTTCAGACAAAAATCACACTGGGTTATTACAATTAATGGCTAAATGAGTGTTTGGAAATGTAAACTGATAATTCCTACTGAAATACTACAGCAAAAGAGAGAAATAACTGGCTTAAAACCATTTTTTAGCTGCTGGAAATGCTACCGTTCTAATCATTTTGGCCACCACTGAACAGAGACATTAAATGTATTAAAATACATCTATTTTCTGCCTGATGTGAACTATTCCTGAGTGAAGCTGAATATGAAGTGAGATGCTCTGTCATGTTGAGTTTTAATGGTGAAACATGCGGTCTCTCAGCTGAGGGTTTGAGTCTCCGGAGGTGAAAGCAGACTCTCGTTCTGTCACAGAAGTGGTTTGGGGTGTTGTAGCTCGGGTCGGGGTCGGAGAGGATGAGTGGCAGCTGGCTCCAGGCCGATCTCAAACTCTTCCCACGTCCTTATCTAATGAAGAGCTTTGGGAGAGTTTCCCAGCCCGAGGCTCATTACAACGGCTTTCCTCTGAGCTCGCTGCTGTTGTGTCTGTGGGTGCAGACCCCCAGAGACCACCAACCAGACACTGTCTCTGCCTTAATGCCTGCGCTTTTGTCCTGGTGGCCTGCTTTACCCAAACCTTGATCCAATTTCATGCTGCATTGAGGTGAACTCGCATTCAGCATTTTAGACCGTGTTGAAGCTGCTGTTTTTATTCATATACCATCCCAGCTTTGTATGCAGCGATGACTATACCCTGGCCCTGTTTATAACTGCTTTTAGGATGTGTAAATATGTTTAGAAAAAAATTATAAATAGCATACCATTGATAGTTTTGAAAAAGAAGCTTTTCAAAGGAATGTGGTTCCTACAAACACTACAGTATTAGTCACTAATGATGTGTATTGCTAGAATTAATTTATGTGCAACATGTGATGCATCCAAAAACATGCATTCTGACTCCACTAAAGTTTGCATTAGTTTAATTTAAGAGGTCACACCAGCATCTATTAGTCACATGTCTTAACATGACTTCGCAGGTCAGGGCTGAATTGGATTTTGGGAAAGCAGCAATATTCATATGAGCTTGCATTTCCTGTCGCACACATTTAAATGAATGGAAGTCAGTGTGTAACGATCGGCCTTTTAATGAAACGGGGTCAGATTATACTGTGTGAGAGCTTGGAGTGTTTAAAAAGAGACGGACAACAATTTAGAAGTGAAAATCAGATATGTATCTACAATATTCACATGGAACATAAAACAACACAATAAAACTATAACACCTAGGCTGTTTAAAGCACAGGCTTTCAGTTCCATACCATAAAACTGTCATATAAATACATACACATATAAATGCAAATGTTGTCTTTATCTTGAAACACTAGCTTATAGATAAAGTAAAGACTAGCATAATCATACTAGCAGCAAAAAACAGACACAACATTACAGTACAGTATTACAGTAGCATTCAGATTGGGATTGTATATCTTGCACTGTGTTTTCATTCTGGGTGCCATGATGCTCAAATGGTGACCAATCAGAGCTCAAGATAACACACTAACTGTTTCGAGTTAATAGATTTCACACTATCATTGCTTTCAGGATGGATTATCACTGTTGCTCAGGAACGATCTCTTCAGGCGCTGTGCAGTATTCAGTCCTAGTGTTTCTTTTTGAACGTAGCCAGTCGTTTGTCTGTAAAATCTGCTCGGTGTACTGCGAGAATGACACACAGCGGTTTCGAGATGTTTGTAGCAAAGCCTTCCTCGTAGTTGTTTTTGAGAGGAGGATTTAGTTGCTTTGCTTCTCTAAGCATCAGTGTGTATCCCGGCAGTGCTGAGAGCGTGTTTACCTGCTCACCTAATCCTCGGGGCTAATCTCAGTTCAGGATTTGGGGCGCTGCGGTGCGCTGTGTTCTGGCACGCTGGGGTAGAAACAGTGCCAGCGGCGGGCGCTAAACGTCTCTCTCTGAACAGGTGTGGGATCTGCTTTGGAGAGTGGACGAGGCCGCGCCGGGACCAAACTCTTCCAGGATTTCCAGATGCTCAGCAGAATCTGGACCCATCCGTGGTGCCTCCAGCTGGACTATATCAGTAAAGAAAACAAGGTGAGGGATTCAAGACGTCTCTGAAAACACAATTTACATGAGGGGGAAGTTTCCCTGAAGTCATCGCTTTCTGTGCACATACGGGACGCCAGACCCCAAAAAAAGACTAGGGAGCCAAATGATGTTCTTTACTTGCCAAAGAAGCACTTTTGTACACGCTCAGGTTCACATTATCTATCCCAGGTTTATTATGTTAAGCTCTAGAAAACCAGACAATCCGTTAGATTTACAGCATTTAAAACGATTGTTCACCCAAACATGAAAATACTGTCCAGAAGACTTTGGTTAACCTCAGAAATACAGACGAATCCTCTGTCCCTCTATTCAAATGCCAGGTAACTAAACTGGTCATAAATCTGCCCTAAACGAATCCATCTGAAAAGAAAAACCTAATCTAGTTCATCTAAATAATGATTGACAAACACACACATTACAGGAGCTCAAGTGTGCATGTGTGATGCACCAGAACTATTGAGGTTTGTTCTAGCTTATGTGATTTGCTAAATGTACGGGTGTTTAAAAACATAATTAAACCTGTTTATCATATTAAGCTCTTCGCAAGACTTTTTTGACCCTTTTATCTGATGTTCTGAACTTTGGTTATATAGACTTTCAGTGGAGGTTTCATTAAAAGTATCGGTGACACTTGAGTTATTTAGACCTATTCTCACTATTAACCAATTGCTTATTAGAATGAATATTACTAGCAATATTGGCTGTTTATTAACACATGCCTTATTTGCATGTCCGTATTCTAGATCCTTTAATCCACCCCATACCTAAACGTGACCGCTACCTTACAAACTCTTAATTAACAGCCATTTGGAAGTTTACTGATGCAGAAGTCATAGTTATTGGTGAATATCTGTTCCCTAATCTAAAGTGTTGCCAAAATATCTTGAGTTTTGAGAATGAACTAAAGTCCTACAGGTTTGGAAGAGATCAGGTTGATTAATTTGGCTGAACAATTGCTGTAACTTGCTGTTTTTGTCTCTCTCTCTCTCTCTCCACAGGGATACTTCGACGAGGACAGTATGGAGGAGTTCATAGCCTCGGAGACAGAGGAGTCCTCCATGAGTTTGACCTCCGAAGATGAGAAGCCCAAAAGGTTTGAGATGAGTCTGAACTCTTTTTTGGTAGGCTACCTGTTTGCTGCCTGTATAATGACTGATCTGGTTCCCCGTACAGAAAGAAGAAGCGAGGCAAAGGGAAAGAGCAGAGCTCAGACAAGTCCGACAGCGATGACCTGGAAGTGATTAAGGAGTGGAACACCAGTTCTCGTGGAGGAAACCCTGAGGGGCGCAACAGAGCAGAGCCTGTGGAGGAGGGTATGACCAAATCATCTCCTCAGATAGCAGTTCAGCAGTGCTGTTGGTACTAATAATGGTTAAAGGGATAGTTCACCTGAAAATACAATCATCTGGACACTCAAGTTGTTCCAAACCTGTGTGGAAGCAGATAATTTGAAGAATATTGGGAATCAAAAAAATTGACAGAAGTCGGCCGATATATTTTATTTGACAGCTGATGCTGACATCATGAAAATTAAGGTGGCCAATATAATTGTATTTTTTTTAATTCATATTAAATTTGAAAATGGATAAAAAAAATTAATGTGTTAAACATACTTATACTGTAGATGACAACTTATTTTTTTACATACAAATAAATATTTGATACAAATATAGTTAAAAAGGAGGTAAACACTGTAACCAACAGCTCATTCAGTATTCTGGTAAATATTTTTTAATAAAAAGCCAAGGTAACACTAATTTCACATGAATATGACAGTGGGCAAATGCATAACGCTTGAAATCACGAGTTTAAAGCTGAACAACGATCGTGATCATGCTGGATACATATACACACTTCACAAGATCTCACAGCTGGATTCGACTAAGTTTGCAAGGTTTGTGAAATTAAATGTTCATTAGTCATTCAAAGATTTGTTTAAATTATATAAATGCGTATTAGCTGAATGCTGACGGCAAATGAGTACGTATTATAATATTTGCCTTTCTATTGCTAATAATATAAAAGCAATCGTTATAACACTTTTTGTATACATTAATTCTTTCTTATTATTGGAAAGACTTCTATCTGTATTAGACAGAACTGTTAACGACAAACAGTGAACAAGAGAGGCATTCTCAGCGCCGTCAAAATAAAAGTCCTGCCTCGAACACATCGCTCAAACAGGACTTATCAGCCGATGCCGATTTTTAAAAAAGACCAAATATTGTCCAATATATCGGTCGACCACTAGTTGACAATAGCCATTGACTTCTATAATATTTTTTCATACTTTGGAAGCCAGCAACTGTTCTTCAAAATATCTTCTTTTGTGTTCGGCACAAGAAAGAATGTCTGAATTTGAGTAAATTATGACATTGTTGTGTGGACTTTCCTTTACAAAAAAAAAAAAAAAAAAAATATTTGCATAAAAAAAGATTTGTTTTATTGACCAATACTGATGACCAAGGTTAGTTTTTTTACAGTTGGTTTTATAACAGTTCACATATTCTACAAATTAACACTTACTTTACACACAATTTACACGATTTAATATTTCACATTTAAAAAAAAATGTTTTTTTTTAAATTATTATTCATTAGAATGGTGTTGGTGGATTTTGGACTTGACACTAGATGCAATAAAACAACTTTTTTTGTTGAACATTTGGATCTGAGATCCCTGCATTGCACGTCTTCTGCAGAAATGGCCACAGCAGTGTATATCTGTGATGTTTTCCCTTAGTTCGGGCGTCGAACTCAGGTCCTGGCAGCCCATCGCCTGACTGGTACAAAGAGTTTGTGGCTGAGGCAGATTCTGAAATACTGGAGCATTCTGGGAAAATGGTGCTTCTTTTTGAGATCCTCCGCATGGCTGAAGAATTGGAAGAAAAAGTGTGAGTTGAGTTTTGTCAGAGTAGCATCTCCTAATTGATGGTCTTCCATGTCATACGGTCATGTGTGTGACGGTCAGGTGTGCTGTGTGTTCAGGTTGGTGTTCAGCCAGTCTCTCATTTCTCTGGACCTCATTGAAGATTTCCTGGAGTTGGCAGGCAAAGCCAAAGAGGAAGGGAAGCTTTCGCCATACAAAGGTCAGGCACTTTTACCAATGTTTTTCCTCAGCCTTAATCACGGTGCTTTGTTTGATTTTCTGTGCTAGAGATTTCTGCCTCTCAAAGTATGTACTTAATATATTCTCTTTCAAATAATAACTGGATATTGTATTCATTGTATTGTGCAGTGCATCATTTTAAATTCTTACTATGTTAGCATGACTTGTTCCGCATCTTATACGACTTTCTCTTTTGTCTGTCTTGACTTCATGTGGTTTGTATGGTGGTGAGTGTTTTGTTGAATGTTTACGGCCAGTCTTGTAGTTTTTATTTGAATTATATTTGCTGTAAATGTAACATTAATTTCATCAAATAAGCGAGCACTGATCCACTGAGTGCACGCTGTGGTTACATGCAGAAACTCATCTGATATTTGTGCGCACATCTGACACAGATCTGGGTTAAGTGCCCGCAGAAACACATAAATATGTGCATGTAAACATAAAGCCTCTGGAATAAGGTCACGGTCCTAATTAAACCCTCGCAGCTGTTTTTACTTTCATTTTGAAAATGATTAGGCCTTTTTTATTTTGCAAAAGAAATGTTAGCTTAAGGCCTTGCAATTTGTAATGAAAAGATCACAGAGGAATAATTGGAAACATATTGAAATGTTAGTTATGAACACGAGTGTGGGAGGCCACAATATTAATTGCTGAACATGAGTTCTTTGGGCTTTGCCACCTATGTAGGGTACATGCTTTCCCCTGAGCTCTCCATGTACAGCAAACCCGACCAGGACTGACAGCTGCATTAAATATTTGATTGTTTTTCTCAAGGTGAGGGCAAGTGGTTCAGAAACATTGACTACTATCGTCTAGATGGTTCAACGAATGCCATGACCAGGAAGAAATGGGCAGAGGAGTTCAATGACACCAGTAATGTTCGGTAAAGACACTTTTCCCTTTAGAGTGCAGACTCCAGACTCATTCTTCTCACCAGTCACTCGTTTGTGACTAACTTTCTCAGTTGGTCGCAGGAGCACGTCATTTGTGACCCTGGAGCAAATGTCTTAAAGGGTTAGTTCACCTAAAAAAGAAAATTAGGCTGTGTTTTACTCACCCCCAAGGCATCCTAGGTGTATATGACTTTCTTCTTTCAGACAAATCCAGTCTGAGTTATATTAAAAATTGTCTGTGATCTTTCAAGCACAATCATTGCACTCAGCAGGTGTTGCACTGCATCTGGTGTTGTCAAAAGACCCGGTACTTCGGTACCAAGTCGGTACAAAAAAAATAAAAATGTGAAGGTAGCAGGTTTCTTTAAGTACCGATGGCACCGAGGACCCGGTTCTTGATGCACACAGCACTATGATTTCCGCGAAGCAGAAAACGCAGATGGAATCTCAAAATCCAGTCTTGATAATGAAACTTACATTTTAATATGGACAGTCACGGAATTTGTCAAAGTTTGCATAAATTAGTCAAATCAAATCTCCATATGGACCATTATCTGTAAATGTTAAGCCGCAAAAGTTGGTTGAAATATGAATCCGGCATGTTCTTCGCGTCTCTGAGTGAATGAATGAATGGTTTGTTTACTACATAGACTGAAGCGTGTGACGCTTGCAATAATTTCAGCATCTGCGTCTCAATGAGGACATCAATACATAAACAACATCACCAGAACTGTTCTGAGTCACTTCACAAGCATTTTACCGTTTCATCTGAGTAAAACCAGTGTCAATTTAAAGGTATTCACGGCAACCCGTCAACATAAAAGTTCATTTTTACATAAAGGCAATGTGCTAGAAATATTACTATTATTTAGTAGAATGTATGTGATACTGCTACTACTGTTGAAAAAATTTATAAAACTTAATTTTTTTTAAAGAAATAAATCACACAATATTTATTCTATGTTTTAATTTTCATAGCAAATCCCCCTTTATTTACCAAAAAATAAAATGTGTTTAAATTTCATAAATTAAAAGACAAATTAAATATGGGTGAAACTTGTTTACTCTTTTTCATAATTATATAACTTGTAGAAAAACCTTTAACACAATTGTAAATAATATAAAGAATGTGAAAATGTTTTTTTTTTTTTTTTTTTTTTTTTTTTTGCGTATTTTTGTGTTGTGCTTTGGTACCGAAATTGTTACGAGAACTGTGGATTTTCACTGGTATCGGCACCGAATACTGAAATTTTGGTACCGTGACCACACTAACTGCATCAGTCCAAAAGAAGTTTAATAAAAAGCACCCATCCATAAAAAACATGTCTCACATGGCTCTTTGGGTGAACAAACGCCTCCAGTAGCTATTCGATGCCTTTTTCTTCGAAAAAATATCCATATTTAAAACGTAGTAATCACTTTAATGTAGCTTGCGCCAACAGAACACAGAAGTAGTTCTGGGGGAATGACGTATGGAGGTCAGCACTGTGCATGCTTAAATTGACTAAAGGAGGCCTTTGTTCACCCCCCGGAGCCTTGTGAGAGACTTTTTTTTTTTTTTTTATGAAAGTGCACTTCTTATTTCATTTTTTTGGGACTGAAGCAGTGCAACACCCGCTGACTGCAATGATTGTGCTTGAAAGATCAAAGATGATTTTTAATATAACTCTGACTGGATTTGTCTGAAAGAAGAAAGTCATAAACACCTAGGATGACTTGGGGTGAGTAAAACATAGCCTAATTTTAATTTATGTGTAAACGTACCCTTTAAGTAGCTGAGGTATATTTGTTGCAAAAATACATAGTATGGGTCAAAATTATAGATTTTTCGTTTTTTTTTTTTTTCAGATCAGTATATTATTTGTGATTTGAATTTAGTAAACGGGAGTTCCTCTGTTGATTTGTTTTAAGCCTCTGGCTTCGTTTTAAAAGAAAAGATAATTGTCTGTTTTGCTTACATACATCTATACACCTTTAATGTTTTACGGCTAAAACAAAATATGGATTCATGTTATTCTTAATTAAAAAGCACAACAACAATAAAATGGTAAGATAGCCAACAGAATTGGCAGCACTTATGAGCTGAACTACGCCAGTGTGACCACACACAAAATTTAGTTGCACAGGCAGAAAAAAATGGTCTCAAAATATGACCATTTGGTTTTCCATGAAAGCACTTGTGTTCTTGTTCTTCTCAAGGGGTCGATTGTTCCTCATCTCAACCAGAGCTGGTTCTCTTGGGATCAACTTGGTAGCTGCAAACAGGGTCATAATTTTCGACGCCTCATGGAACCCATCCTACGACATTCAGAGTATTTTCAGAGTCTATCGCTTTGGCCAAGTCAGGACTGTGTTTGTCTACAGGTTTTTGGCTCAGGTGAGAAATGTAGTTTTATTTGTTGTGTATGTAATACAGGTTTATTAATAGACGGGGCAGATCAGATCTGTAATGTTTTTTGACATGATTCTTTCCTATAGGGAACCATGGAGGAGAAGATCTATGACCGGCAGGTCGCCAAACAGTCGCTGTCCTTCAGAGTTGTGGACCAGCAGCAGATTGAACGCCACTTTACCATGAACGAACTGACGGAGCTCTACGCGTTTGAGCCCGACCAGCTGGACGACCCCTCTGAGAAGAAGAGCAAGCGGGCCACTCCCATGCTGCCCAAGGTGAAAACACCTGCTTTTCTCCGTTTGGTCTGTCAGCAGATATCATATTAGTGTTCTGTTTCAATTTGTCAAACGAAATCTAATTTATTTGTGTAGCACTTTTCACAATACACGTTCTTTTAAAACCAGCTACAGATAAAACAAAGTTCATTTTTTAAATCTTCTTATGTCTTATATTTGCGTTAAGCAGATTAGAGCTGGGCGAGAATATAGTCATAGAGTCTGGATGTGCTATGTTGTGCATCGATTACCTGCGTTCATGAAGTATATTCGATCACACTTTATTTTAAGGTCCGATTCTTACTATTAACTAACATTAACTATGATATTTGACTTTTTAATTAATAGTTAATAATAGTGATCGACCGATATTGATTTTTTATAACCGATACCGATACCGATTATTTGTATGTTTATGTACCCGATAACCGATATGCAGAACCGATATTTATTTACTGTTATACTTCTGTTTCTGACAATTATTACAACACAAATGAGCTGAAAAAAAACATTTTATTTATAACAATCACTCCCTCCTTGCATTAAAAAAAAAAAAAAAAAACATTATATTTATACACAAATAAATAGAGGGGTCTGAGTCCAAAAAATTTAAGCGCACTGTTACTAAGTGTCTTTGTTTTAAAATAAAAGCTTTGATGAGGTAAAAAAATAAAAACAGGTAAAAAAATAAAGCACAAAAATGATTCTAACATATTGGTGGGGGCGGGAGGGCTATTTAGGAGTGCATAGCTATATAGTAGTGTAACTTAATACTCCCAGTTAAGCAGAACTAGGTTTTAGTGTAGAAAACAGAGTCTTTCAGCATTCTGCCCTGTAAGCCTGCTTCCTTCAAAAATTGTATGCAGTGGCCGTGCTTGAGGCTTCCTGATCATCAACCCAGTCAGGTGCTGAGCAATATGAACGAACTTTTTTTCCCGAGACTATATAAAGTTAAACAGCACTTGTCAGTTGGCATTTTATGATCTAGATTCAATCTAACGTTAGATCATGAAATGCCAACTGACAAAGTGCTGTTTGACTATAATTTAATCAACCGCGATCGCGCATGGAGATAATAAATAATTAATTTCCACAAAGCGGTATATGTAGCCTATATGTGTATTAGCGAAATAATTGTTATGTAGTAAATGATAATATAATCTAGGGTGTTTAAACAAGATAATCTTGTCAAAAGTTTCATTCAGTGCCATTGCTTGAGGCTTCCTGATCATCAACCCAGTCAGGTGCTGAGCAATATGAACTAACTTTTTTCCCCGAGACTATATAAAATTAAACAGCACTTGTCAGTTGGCATTTTATGATCTAGATTCAATCTAACGTTAAATCATGAAATGCCAACTGACAAAGTGCTGTTTGACTATAACTTAATCAACCGCGATCGCGCATGGAGATAATAAATAATTAATTTCCAAAAAGCGGTAGGCTATATTTATATGTGTATTAGCGAAATAATTGTTATGTAGTAAATGATAATATAATCTAGGGTGTTTAAACAAGATAATCTTGTCAAAAGTTTCATTCAGTGGCCGTGCTTAAGCCTCCAGATCATCCGTCAGTTGCTAAGCAATATGAACAAACTTTCTCTTCTAGACTAATGGTGAGCAAATACAACAGATAGAGAATTAAATTCAACGCTTTTATTTTCAACATGCACTCATTCATGTCTGTTTTATTTAATTCATGTAAAGATACGTCTTTATTGGGGCAGGACATGATGAATTACACTACGTGACTCAATGAGTTCGTCTCAATTGTTTAGAAACAAGCTGCATAAATTAACTATATCAGGAATTTATGTCTCAGATCTCATTTGTGCATGTCTGTTATGTTAAATAAAGTTGATTAATTAAAGCAAACCAAGTAGAACATATATTTACCTGTGCACTGAGTTGTTGTTGACTGATCTCCTCAGACGCCCGGGCTGCAATGGCGGAAATCTCAAAACGGCCACAAGATGACGCCGTAAATCGGCGAATCCGATATTACAAAACCGATACCCGATTATGGAAAAATGCTTAAATATCGGGAAAAATATCGGTAAACAGATACATCGGTCGATCACTAGTTAATAAGGTAGTTGTTAAATTTAGGCATTGGGTATGATTAGGGATGTGAATATGCTCATGAAGAATATGTGCTTTATAAGTACTAATAAACAGCCAATATGTTAATTATAGGCATGCTAATGAACAACTATTTAATAATTATGAATTGGTCCGTATACTAAAGTGCTATCTTGGGCCCTATAATACACCCGGTGCAATGCAACGCAAGATGAAGCGCAAGTGTGTTTGCTAGTTTCAGTCCGGCGCCATTCGCATTTTCCCATCCAGCGCCACATCGTTTAATTAGTAAATGCATTTGAGCTCATTTGTGCGCCCATTGGCGTGCTGGTCTAAAAAAGAGGTGTGTTCAGGCGCATTGCTATTTTAAGGAGCTGAAAATAGACTGCGCTGTAGACCAACTCAAACCTGGTCTAAAGTCAGGCGCAATGTTTTTATTTTTTTAATGTTTTTTAAACACAGGGAAGCACAGCAGCACAAACATGACAAATATAAAAAATTAAAGGATTGCAATGCATAATACATTTTTTGTAGGCTAATTAAATATAAAAATGCCTACATGTCATAATGGATAGTCATCGCATGTATCAGAATATCTATTTACTCGCACACGAGCAGCTCTGTCTCATCTCGGAGACGCGTTCAGTCTTTGCACTTGCCAAATTCCGGCGTGTAAATAGCAAATTCATCATGGCACGAGCGCATCTGGCTCTTAAAGGGAATGGAAGATGAGACTCTGATTGGTTTGTTGCACATTACGCCCAAATAACACCCATTACTCACTAAGAGAATAGGGACAACCCATTTTGGCCATTCGCCCGGGTGCGCCAACCGTTTTTCCATTGTTAAAATAGCAAAAGTGGATTTGGGCAACTGCGCTGTGCACTTTACACTTTGCATTTAGATCGTTAAAATAGGGCCCCTTATATTTATATTAAAGACCCTGGAGCACAAAAGCAGTAATCAGTATCACAGGTATATTTGTAGCAATAGCCATCAATACATTCTAGGGGTCAAAATTATAGATTTTTCTTTTATGCCAAAAATCATTAGGATATTAAGTAAAGATCAAAATATTAAAATGTCCAAAGATCAAAAGACCAAATATTGTGCTATTCTAACAAACCATAGATCAATGGAAAGCTTATTTATTCAGATTTCAGATGATGCAAACATCCTAATTTAGAAAAATTTATCCTTATGACTGGTTTTGTGGTCCAGGGTCACATATAGTACATCAGTACAGTACAGTACAGTTTGTTTACAAATCACTGGGTGATAATATAATTTAAGTCTGTTACTGTCTTTTACCGTTATTGTAACACCAAAAATGCTTAAAGAAATCATTACAAGAATGATTTTTATCTGAACATCTCTCTCCAAAACACCTTTGTGTTTCAATTACTGTGCTTCTATTGGGTCTTAATTAGTCTGCTGTAGAAGCATCACAGTGTGGTCCAGTTACCTAATATTTAATTGCATTGGTGATTGATCAGGCATTGTCACCTTAAGCACTTAAGTGATCCAAGACTCCCCTTAATGAAAGAAATCTTAAAAATCAAGACTGCAGAAACCCTGCTAAAGTTAGCTGCTCCTGGCCTGTGTTCTGTGCACGTTACCTTTTGATGTGCACCAGGATTGACACACTGTTATTTACTCATGCGCCTGGTTTCCAAAGCATTCAGTCTTCCTGGAGGGATTGGAGGAACAGTGCTCAGCTCTCATCTTAATAGTTCTGTCCCCTTCATCTTCGAGTCTATCTAAGCACAGGTGTGCAGTCACAGGAGAGAACCCCTGAAGATTTTACAAGACCACATTGGCCTTCAAGTGTGTGTCCAATCTTTCTCAACAGCACGCAGCTGCACACTGCGACCTCCGTGACCCTTGTTTACTGATGAGTTTTATTCTGCAGAACCAATGATGCCGGGATCCTTTAATTTGAAGGCAGAGCATCCAGTACACATCCAACAAACGTGTCCAAAGTGCACAGCTGTGCAGATATTTGTCTTGTGTACCACAGAAGGTTTATATTGGGGAAGACAGAGCCCCCCACATCTCTATGCTTAAAAATCCTCAATGTTTTATCATGAGCTGCTTATGTGATGTTTGAGAAACTTGTTCTTGATCAAGCTTTTATTCGGAGATGTCGCCCTACCTTTGTATGCAGCAGATGACCACATTTGGCCATATGTGCACCAGAATGTAGCAAGTCAGCTGTTATGGATGGAATCTGCTGCCTGTAATCGTCTGAAGATGAGTCAGTCATCCCTCGAAGCCTGCAGTCATATCTCTATTTCTCACAGTACCCTCGCCAAGTTTATGATACACAGGAAATATTTCTCAACCTGGCAGAGCTCTGCCTATCGCTCTTTTCCTCACTTTGTATAATCTGTCGGCATCTTGATATTTTCTTTTTCCTTATAAAACCAAATGAATATGACAATTGCACTTGTTTTGTAAACACAAAAGTTTTTTGGACAGATTACTTAGATTTGTTGAACTATTAGCTAACATAAATAACATAGCTAGTCTTCAATACACCCCCCCCCCCCCAAAATAATAAAATATACACCCCTAAATTTTTCCAGTTGAAGTTGTGCAACAAAGTCGTCATACGTTTGAAAATATTCAATGTATTGTAGGAAAGATATTAGTGGTGTCAAATTATATGTTTTTTATGCAGTGCCAGTTTGATCATCAAACAAATTTTAATAATACACAAAAATAATGCAAGTAAATACAAAATGCAGTTTTTGAATGACCATTTTATTTATTAAGGGGGAAAAGCTGTCCAAACTTACCTGGCCCTATTTGAAAAATGAATTGCCCACTGTTAAATCATGATAAAACTGTGATTAACCACATTATTTTAGATAGCGGAGTTAAAATACAATATTCAAACACAGGCCTGATGACCTCCAGACCTGTTGAATCAAGAAATCACTTAAATAGAACCTGTCTGACAAAGTGAAGCACGCTTAAAAAGCAACACATCATGCCACAATCTAAAGAAATACAAGACCAGATGAGGAACAATATAGTTGACATGTATCAGTCTGGCTGGGGTTATAAAGCCATTTTATAAGACTTTGGTACTCCAGCAAACCACGGTCCGAGCCATTATCCACAAATGGAGAAAACTTGGAACAATGGTGAACCTTCCCAGGAGTGATCGCCCTACCAAAATTACTCCAATAGCACAACAACGACTCATCCAGGAGGTCATAAAAGAACACAGAACAACATCTAATGAACTGTAAAAATGGCATGCATGGGAGAGTTCCAAGGAAAAAGCCATTGCTGACCAAAAAAAAGACAAAGGCTTGTCTCACATTTGCCAAAAAAATTAATTGATTATCTCCAAAATTTTAGGGCAAATATTCTGTGGACTGATTTTACAAAAGTTGAACTTTTTGGAAGGTGTGTGTCCTGTTAAATCTGGCGTAAAACCAACACAGCATTTCATAAAGAGAGCATCATACCAACAGTCAAACATGGTTGCAGTGTGATGGTCTGGGGCTGCTTTTTTATTTTATTTCATTTTATCTCTTAAATATATACTTGTTTGATTTAAATTATACATGCATTTATATTGATGTATTATTTAAATCAAATATTCACATGTCTGGGTGTGTATTTATGTACAGTATAAATATACACAGTAGATCAAGACTTGTACTGTACTGTATGGTAAGACCTATTTTGTTCCCCATTTGTGCAAAGTGTGCACTGTTTATGTGATCTTGTTCATGTGCTTAAATATTATATGTAAAAATTAAAATGAAACCTGATAGTTAAGTTAAAATTTACTTAAAAGCCTCCAAGATATAGGCTATAAGCGATTCTCGTTGTAATCGTACGCTATAAACTTTCTGATCTGGCAATAGCAGCTATTCCCACCAGTCCTCCTGATTCTTTCCCTGGTGTTTCTGGGAAGACTCAGCCCCTCTCAGTCTAAAGCACATCCTGCTTCTCAACCTGTGTGCCGCTGCAGCTCACCCAAACATCATGCCATCGTGAAGGCCATCTGTTACGCTGATTCACTGCTTTGTCTCTGAAGTTTTCAAAGGAACACTGTAAACCTCCCCTGACCTGATGAACAGTCATTATTCCAAAACCCTTTTAGGGTGTTCTTGTGCTTTTCACAGAAACTAATTGGAGACAAAGGAAGCTAGCGGACTTCCACTCTAATGACAAAGAAGAGTGGTGTAGCTCAGACATGAGAGCCACCCAGCTTGGGTTCTGGCCCTGCCTGGGGCTCTTCAGAGGCCCATTATAGAGCTGAGACCTGGGCAGGCTTGAGTGACACGGTCGGGTCGGTGTGTACACTTCCTGACAGTGGTCCATCGGTGGGAAAGTGGTAATTTGCTTTCGCTCCGGCTCCCCTGCCGACTGGGCCTCGCTGAGCAAAGGAACAGATTTTAGTTGCTGTAATTAGGTGCAGGAACTGGTCTTAATAATCCCCCAGATGTTCTTTAAATGAGTGATTGCCTTCAACCCTCCATTTTCAGATATTTGCCCCAACTTGGATGAAAGAGCTGAGGGTGTGAACTGAAGTTCGTCGAAGGAGTTCTCACCTAACGTAGTCTGTTTAGTAAATGGTAGAAAAGATGATAGTTGAGGCAGGCCTGATGGGACACCTGACATCCAGCCCTGTGCCAAACATCAAGAGCTGTGCAGACACAGACTTTTTATATCAGGGCACTGAGGTTATGCATATAATTTGCTTGCAGCTGTAGAGTACGTTTTGCCTGGCTAAGGTTAGGTATTACAAATATCTCAATCCTTCACATTCCTTGAGTCTCTTGCCCCGGCCCGGACCCCTTGGTTTCCTTGGTTTGTGCACCTGCATGTCAAACGTAGTGTCTTGTGAAATCTGAGGGAAGCATTAAGCTCTTCATTTTGTAGCAGATTTTTGTTTACCAGGATGGTTATGAAGGCGCAGTTGTATTTTTATCAAAACAAGACTTCTAAAGTCAGTCTTTTGAAAAAACAAATTCTTCCACACTTTTCCGAAGCTCCTATATCTTTAGATTTTTTATGGCTTTAGTCTGTCACACTTCCATTTTCCCACTCTTCACACCCTGAGCACACGGCAGATGTTTATGGCCGTGGTAATGAGTGAAATAAAGTTAAGTTTGCAAATATGGATTGCATTTAATATGAGGTGGTGGGATCAAAAACCTTAAGATGCAATTGAGCGGAAATAGCTGTAAATGTGCTGAAAATGATTCAGTAGGAAGCCAAATGCCAAGAAAAAATACCTTGTACCTTTGAAATGGATTGTGTTTTTCACACCAGTGGAGTTCATCTGGGAACGTGTCTTAAGTAAATGGGCTTTGTTTGCCAAGTCGTAAATGTATGTAGTTGAGCAGAGCTCTTAAAGTTTATTTTGATGCAATGATGTTTGTCACTGTTTCAGCTTTTTAATTTAGGATAACTTGCAATAATTCTTATTGCTATCAGATTTTAATTGATAGCTTTTTAAGGTCTTTAAAAAATATATAATGCAGAGAGATTGAGCAGTAAATAATGTGTTAAGTGCCACTGTTCAGGCGAAACTTGAAGTCCAAAAAAATAAATAAAATTGGCATAAACTATTGCACACAGAGATGGCCAATATATGGCTAATTGTGCACCATTTCAGTGGTACATGATGCATTCTCAGCTTTGATGTAAGTGGCGCTACGAAAGGTTGATTTTCTTGAACGATTATTTTGTAATGAACAATTCTGTAAACTGCCAAGAAACAACCTCTTGTGAAAGTAATATTCGTGTACAGTTCTTGGTGAATGTCACTGGGAATGTCTGATTTCAATTATTGGTGCACCTTCTAACATTGTCCAGTGTAAATACCTAAAAAATGTGGCATCATTCCTCGGTAGAGCACAGTGTATCGTTCACATCATAAATACATTTTCAAAGCTAGTGGGGAAATGCAAACTAAACGTTCAAAACCCAAGGAAAATGGATGCAAGTTTACTCGAGCTTAACAGAGATGTTTATGGAGATCTGCAAACTGTTTTCAAACACAAGCATAGGATACAGACTCACAAGGAAATCATTTCTATGCTTGTGATATTCCAAGATGTGGAAGAGTGTGGTCTTTAGACATGGGCTGATAGACGGTCCCTCGCCTGGGCCAGTATTTATCCTTGCAGCAGTCTGGCTCATGCACCTCCATGCTTTGATCAGAAACAAACTATTTCCTCCCCGTTTGACTTCCTGTGGGATCCCCACTCCCCATTTCCCTAAGAAAATTTTTTTTAAAATCTGCAGTCTGCTGATTTCCCCAGTCCCCCACCCAGCCTATTCCACATCCATGCATGGAGTAAAACGATATCCTTTTCCTAAGCCGTCATTATGCATGGGGTAAGCTCACAGTATGACAGTGCCGGAGTTCTTGTTACCGTCATTAGTGCCTTTGGTCGAGATGCACATGTAGGGCAGGTTACTGAGACAGACGAGACCACCCGCGGAGCTCAGCCTGGAGATTAATCAGGAATCCCAGCATTCCCTGCTCCCCTGGACGGCGTCACTGTCATTTGACCCAGCGGCTCTGAGACCCACTCAAAATTGCCCGATGTTCAGATAAGCTCAGGTCGGCCCTCTCATGATGGCGAGTGTTTGAAATGTGCTCAAACAACAGCTTCATCATTGAATTGTCTTTTGCTCCAGAGAGGTGGCTCACACTTCACTTGGCCCTCGTCTTTTGCACACTTTCAACAAGAGATCATCTTTTCCATGCAGTCTTTTTCACGGTTGTGATGCAGAAGGGGTTCCTCACATGACAGCATCAAGCCATGTTTTAATTTAGCCTCTTAGCTAGAAATAACTATCACTCAGGGAATAGGCCAGGCCTGGCGTGATTGTGCTTGCTTTCGCCACATGTTTTTATTTTGCAGCTATCGAGGCCACTTACTGAAAAGCCTTGATGTGGACGGATCTGTAGCTGCGCTCTCCATTACACTCTGCTGTAATGCAGAAGGCATGGCTCTGTTTTTGGTACCTGTCTTACTGATGTTATCTTTATTTCTTGAAACAACCTTGATCTGGTTAATCATGATGGGCTCTTTGGAGGACGATTGAGGTTTGCTCACTTTCTTCCTCAGATTCTGTTTATCCAAACTTTTCTGTAGCAATTTAGTAAGCAGTCCTAAATTTAGAAACCTGAGGCTTTTCTTTTTGAACGTTGTGATGATTATGATTAATTTTGTTTTTGTCTTATTCTGTTTATTGTCTCTACTAATTCGGGCGATGACGTAACTATCACACGTTTATGTTCATGTGGTGGGGATCCAGCAGATGTTTCGAGATCTTGAAGGCATTTTAATGTAAAGCGCAGGCAAGACAAAGAAAAGCAAACAATAGCTGTAGAGTAATTTTAAACCATGTTTGTACGAGGCCTGGATGTGAATTGCGCACTGCTCAGGTGTTGTTTTCAATAACAGAGTAGTCATGGATACTAAAGTTGCATGAAAGCCTCAGAAGTTATTTTAAATATGAACACTTGGTTGGAGGCTGTCTTTTTGTTTTGTTTTTTAGCTTTGCGGCACAAAATAACTGCTAATTGGCTATTTTATTAATTTATTTGTTCTGACATAAAAGAGCTCATGTCATGAAAGCAAGCTGTAACTTTTTGGTACTCAAAACTTGTTCAGAAACACAGTTTCTTTAGACCAAACTGTAAAAAGGACACATTAACAATCTGTGTAACTTCTTGATGTCAAGTGTATAACTACATCCACGTGTGACACTAAAAATAATAGGTGTTCAGAATCTGGCCACCGTGAGATGACAATGAAAAAGTTTTTTATTTTTTTATTGTTTTAAAGTCACAATGAAATGGAGCTAGTGAAGCATCTTTATCTCTCTGTTGTGACACATTCGAGTGTAACATATTATATAGTGTATTAAAAAAAGATAGAAAAGAAAAGTAGTGTGGTACTTGGTTCTGTGCATCTGTTGGCGAAGAACATGAGCTTGCAGTGGTAGGTTAATCAGGCTACATTTTTGGAGAAATTAATCTGCATGACCATATTTTAGATCCCTTAATCCCACCACATACCTAAATTTAAAGGGGTCATATGATGCCATTTCAAATTTTCCTTTCTCTTTGGAGTGTTACAAGCTGTTCATGCATAGATGAGATCGAGAAAAGATTGAGCGGCCATATTGAGCATTGCATTGCAATTCAAAACTACACGAGTGACACGTCTTGGGTATTCTATAGTATTTGTTATAATCAGTAACTATGTCCCCACTGGATGCAACAAATGCTTCGTTTGTAATGGGTTTTATTGGTGTTGCATCATTGTGCCGGGACACACGGCATCACAGTATATTAAGACATGTAACATCTCCGTCAGACGCTTGAGATAGTGAGTGAATCACAATGCACTGGATCGCTGGCCAATTAGTGCACACCTCGCTTTTCAGACTGATGGATTTTGTAAAAACCTACGTGTTTCAGAATACGGGGCATAGAGGAGCAACAATTATGTACATTATGTGGAAAATATTTTTTTACCTTAAACCACTTAAACACATTGCTTTAGATCAAATACACAACATAATGTTATTTTTAGCAGCGTCCTTACTAACTTTAAATAAGAAGCAAATTAGGAGTTTACTAAGATAAAAGTTAATAGTTGGTTAATAATGAAAATTGGTCCCCAAGCTAAAATGTGACTAAACTAAAAATTAAATAACAAAATTTATGATGTAATTTTTTTGTACTCTTTTTAATTAAGCCAGAGCAACGTTTTTTTTTTTTTTTTTCTTTTGTTTCTGTTTGATGAGACAAAATTTTTTTGCTTAATAATTATTTTGGTAATGGTGATTATTAGTGCAGTTCATCTGTGTGTGTTTTCATGTGGGATGCTGACCCATCTTTCTTTGACTCTTTCTCCCATCCCAGGATCCTTTCTTGGCAGAACTCCTTCACAGTTACAAAGATCATATCGTCGGCTACCACGAGCACGACTCTTTGCTGGACCACAAGGAGGAAGAGGCACTGAGTGAGGAAGATCGCAAGGCGGCCTGGGCCGAATACGAGGCCGAAAAGAAGGTGTGTACCCACACAAGCCCTTTACTATTATATACATGTAAAGATAACAGTATTTTCTAAACCCTGCATATCAGTTAGTAAATATAATGTTAGAGTTAAGCCATATTTCAGATGGTTTTTTAAATATTTGTTATATTTCAATAAAAAGATATTGTCTGTTTGCATCTGGCCATTACTGGTGGCTCTTGGTGTGGTTGATGGTTATATTTTTAGTGATGCACCACAGCTGTCAAATAATATTGTGAAGTGATATCATCATAAGAAATGAATCCACAATTTAAGGAACACCATGAGAAAGGTCTAACTGTATTCATATGTGCTTACATAAAATTCCTGGAAAGATTAGAGCCTCTTTGCCCCCCAGCTCAGTCACTCGTTAAGTGGAGTTTTTTGGGAGAGAAGAGAATTGTTGCCTTGTGGGACTGCAGTTGAATTTAATTTTGCAATCACATGATATCTACACCGATTATCTGTGAAAAAATTCTGCAATCAACTTTCTCATTAATCAACTTCTTTCAGTAAACTGAATCACAAACATTGTCCGTCTGACATCATTGCAAAAAGATCTACAGTTAAATAAAAGCACAGACTGACCCCTTTTCTTGAACACTTCAGTAAAAATTAAAGTGAACATGGAAAATATCACTATAACTTTAGTCCCCAATACAGGAGCAGTGGTTATATACCAGCTGGGACTCACTCAGTTGTTATGCTGAGTATTGAGACATGGGATTAGATTTGTATGTGTGTGTAATTCATACCACATTGATTTAGTTTCTGTGCTAAATGTAATCTGTTTCCTAAATTTCATGTTATTTTTTGGCAAGATGTTTTACATATTATGTTTAAATCAAAGTAATTTCATCAGTGAATCACTAGGCCATAGCTTATATATGCAACGAAAAGAATTCACCTGCTTTTGATCATCTCGCTACAGTCATTTGTGTATGTTAAGATTGAAGAGCTTTGTCTAATTTGGTTGCTTTAAATCATTAACCATGTCAGAGCCATTAAAGTGGATTTTAAGCAGTCACTTGCAGTGATTAGAGAGCCCTATCGAGTTCTGCTCAAGATTTAGTTGAAAACAGCCATACAGCGAGCGTCACATTTTGAAACCAGATTAAAAGAGGGTCTGTTTAGATTGTCCCACGGTCTGCGGCACAGCTGTGATCCACGCCGGCATCTCTGCCGCACACCTGCTCAAGGCAGGTCTGAACACCGGACACTCAGCTGTGGAGTGTGTTTACGAGCTGCGTGCACCAAAGACCCAATTAGAGGGTGGCCGCATCTGCCTCGGTAGCTCATTTACACACAAACACAGCCGTCCTGCTGACCTTCAGTTCTGTTTAGAGCCGTAAGACAAACACAGCTTGGGCAGGACCCTAACAGAGGTTCACATGGATGCACATCAGGATTTTTTGGATCCTCCAGCGATATGTTGGCCAGGAATTATCGTTCGACGAATGTCTTTGCCAGACAAATCATGTCAAAGTTGCAAATCGAGTGGAAAATAAAGTCCAAAAAGCAATGCTTTGATTACCCTGCAGCAAGTGCTAGTGTGATGGAAGGCTGACTCATCTGTCAGACCGAACCTGATTTGAAGATTATTTATAATTGGGATCTTTCTGTGTGACCTCATCTCGTAAAATGAAGCTTCTCTGTTTCTTTCCAACTGATGGACCCACTTGTCTGTTGTTTCAGGGGCTGTCCATGCGTTTCAACCAGCCGTCCTATTCTCAGATGGGCATGGGAGCAGGACCAAACTCTTACTTCCCCTTCAACGTGGCTGCTTTGGCCTCCATGAGCAACCAACAGTTGGAGGCAAGTAATGAGCTCCACATGCTCTTTTCACATTCCTTCAGCCAGCAGCTAATTGTGACATGCGTCCTCGGGCACCAACATTTGGCTTTTGCCCTGCCAGCTGCTGTTTACTAGGGGTGGGGGAAAATATTGATTCACGTAACTATGCAGACTTTTAAAAAAAATCGATTGGTTTGTCTCAGAATCGATTTATGTTTAATTATTTTACTTTTCCTAAGAGGTGGTGAGGAGAAGTTACCACTTTTACTCCATCAAACGGCGACATGTATAAGTGTATTCGACTTTAAGCAGCAAAGCACAGACCAATCAGAGTACTGCGAGAGCATTTCTAAAGCATGCAGAGCCGTCTGCTCTCTATATCTCTTGTAGTGCTTTGATGTTATACAACAATCTGCATTATGGTGCATTCAAGTCATATCAGACACTTGAGTTGAATGCACATGAATGCCACCACAATGTCGTTATTACAAAAGGGAAACTTTCAAAATTTTGTTTAAGTGCAGAGTTTCTGATATGTGTCTGATGCAGTGAACACAGCCAAGGACTTTAGATATGCAGCTTCTGTGTTGACAGTGTTGACAGATAGTTTCTAAACTATAATATATAATAATAAAAAATATTTGTTTTGTAATGTACAATAAAACTATATAAATAACATATACAAAATTGTATATTATTGTATAGTTACCATAAAATATATAATGATCACCTTCATAAATTCCTAGTGTTCCTGTAGCTCAAGTGGTAGAGCATTGCTTTATCAAGCACAATGTTGTGAGTTTGATTCCCCGGGAACACATCGTAGGTAAAAATTGATAGCCTGAATGCACTGTAAGTTGCTTTGGATAAAAGCGTCTGCTAAATGCATAAATGTAATTTAATTTAATTTTTAATTTATAAATTGAATTAAAAAAAAAACACAATTAAAGAGAAAACACAATTATACACATTCTGTATTCACCGTTTTGTAGATGTAAAGTTTAACAAATTGTTACATTTTATGTCGAAAGTGAACTTGAACAAATTTGTGTGAAAATAGCAAATTTGTAAATGTTTTCTTGCTAGGTTGGTTTCATCTCGTCCAGTATTTTCTGTCTTCTCACAGTTTTTTCTCTCTGTGTGTTCAAGGATTTGATTAACCAGGGCCGGCAGAAAGCGATGGAAGCTGCTAACGCTCTGAAGTCAGTGCCCAGGGAACCCCTGGAGGATATCATCGGGCAGGTGGTGAGTGATGTTGGCTTTCATCAGAAAGGCACTAATATACTCTTTACACAGATGTTTTTCACCCTTCGCTTAGGGGTGAAAACAAGTTTTTTAAATGCATGAGCAACAATTTACTGTTAGTGAACATCACAAATAGATACACATTTGAATGTTGCGTGCTTTCCTCTCTGTATCCAAATAAACACAACAAATTGACAGCGGTGAGAAAACAGCAGTTAAGAAAGCAGTGTGTTAATGTTTTAACTCGCGTCTGACCTCACCAGACTGAACAGAAGAAATGAATAGCAGACATTTTCCAAGTCAAGGAATCATCTATCTGTTAAAAGAAGGGGTTTAACAGCAGGAGCAAACACTTCTTGAAACTCCCATTGTCCCATACATTTAATGCTACAGACATGAATGAAACTCTGGTTGGGTGATAAAATGACCAAAATCTATTGAGTCATATTTGGAGACCAGAATAATATAGAGACTTGAAGATGGGCTCTTTTGACTGGACAACCACATACAACACATTCATACCCTTGTATCATGGAGCAAGCTTTATTTTTTATTTTTACATGCACTACTGAAGCTGTAGTTTTTGCCTATAGTTTGCTGTGTCATCAGTATTAAGCTTGCGCTGTTGGACTACGTTCTGAACAACAGATAATTGTGTGTGTGTGTGTGTGATGATCGTGTAAGTGTTTGTTTGTTGAGGTCTACAGGATGTAACAGGTGTGTTGTTTTTGGCAGTGGAAGGAGAACCCGAGTTTACCCGAGGCTCAGGTTCACTCCATGGCTCTTGGGAGGCAGGCCGGCTACGAGATGGAAATGAAACACAGGGAGGCTGTTTACCGTGATGTCCTCGGCAAGCAACAAACTGTACGTTTGCTCATCTAGCACTAATTCTGTGACACCTTATGTTCTATCTGTGTTTAGGTGACATTCACTTTTTTTTAATTGCATCAGTTGAAAAGGGATTTTCACATCCGGGGACCCTGTTGCACTTCTTTATTCTCCATTTGTCAAAAATAGTTTTATGTGATGTGTGAATTAATTGAGGGTCTCTGGGGGTCTCTTAAAAAGTCTTAAATTCTGTTTTATCAAATTTAAGTGCATAAAAAGTTAAAATAAGGCATTATGTTGTTATTTAAGTTAAAAAGGCTGATAAATGTTAGTGCATCATGCTTCAGTGTACAAACTCAACACTGTTCCACGTTCTACAGACTCATCGATTCAGAGCAGTTCAAAATCAATGGAAACTGTGCATGTATGCCAGACGATTGCTTATGATCTCCTGCTGATTAATTATGGCATGTTTGCTTCATGGTGTTTATACTGTAATATGTTGTAGATGGTCGTAAGAGTACGCATTTAACAATAATACAATAAACTACATCTGGAATCTAAAAATACAACATTTAATACTAGTAACAGCAAAATAGTATTTTTTTATTTATTGGGTTTTTATATCATCAGCAAAATCCGATGTCCATAAACCTCTAATTTATAATCGCTATATTTTTGTGTTGCAGTTGTTACTTTATTATGTTGTGATTTCATCCAAATGTACTTTGTGATTTGAGGGTGGGTGATATGGCAAAAGATTACAGTCTCGATTCATTATTATTCATTTATTTATTTCAGAACGTTTTGACCAATTTGCAATGTCTTTTTTTTGTAACTTGTAACTACAACATGATTCAAGTAGCTTTTTCTAGTTAAATTAAATTTTATTCCAAGTGCAGCACACATGAAGTTGTCAGCATGAATAAATGTTACATGAACATGTAAATATTAAACAAATCACTTGTTAAATATCTTGGCAGAAAACTACTACAGAACTACAGCTACATCTTGTACAAACTTGTCTTATACATATTATAAGTTAAAAATAGTAGAGGAAAAGGCTGTAAGCTCATTCAATTTCAAAATGACTGAAGGTATAACTCCTGTCCACTATTATTAAAGGGTTAGTTCATCCGAGAATGAAAATTTGTCCATCTTCTAGTTACTCAAGGACAATTTTTTATATAACTTCGATTGGATTATTCTGAAAGAAGAAAGTCACATACACCTAGGATGCTTCGAGGTTGAGTAGAAGATAGACACATTTTTATTCTCAGGTTAACTAACCCTTAAACAATAAATGTTGTGTAAAAACAATGAGCAACTGCTTTCAGCCGGACACCATGATGCAAACATGATATATCAGACTTACAGTAATAGTTCAGGTTGCGCTGCTTGTAAACACGGACACGTTTGACTGTTGACATTGGATATCAAAACACATTCTTCTATGTAATCAAAGAATGTGGTGCTTTGCGGACGAGTTATGTAGTAACACCACTTCTGTTGGAGACCCTGATATTGCATGACTTTTTGAAGCCATATAAGAGGAAATTAACATCTGATCTCCGTCTGTTCTCCAGCTGATGATGTACGTGCAGAAGGTGATCGCCAACCGTAAGGTGCAGGAGCAGCAGATGGCCATGGCAAGGCAGGGTATGCTGCTCAACCAGCTGGCCATGCAGAACGGTCTTACTGGCCCCATAAATCAGATGGATCTGCTGGGCTTGTACCAGCAGCTCGGGGCGCTCCAGGGCCTCCCCTCCTCACAGCTGGGCAAGAACCCGGGCCCGTCTAAGGGCCTGTAGATGTCTCCGACCCCTCGGTGTACAGACAGCTGGACTGATACAGCCAGAACACCTACTTGAGCTCATCGGTAACGACAGGGCATCCTGGGACTTTGTTAAAGGGGTTTTCGGCAGTGCAGTTTGTCATTTTGTGTATATAGCCTTAATGTTATTCAAGTTCTTTTTTGTTTTTTTTTTCTCTCTCACGTATTTAAGATTGAAGAAGATATGCTCCCCAAATGCTTTTAGGCATTGCAGGTATCTTTCCCCTTGAATAAGGGCTGTGCATATATAAATAATTATATTGCAAGTAAAACAGCGTGATTGTGGAGGGACCATAGCGTTTCTGTTCTAGAGCCCCCGTAAATAGTATCTGCGCTAATAGTGGATTGTCATTGGTACTGTGCTCCAGAGAGACTTTTGCGGACACCTTAAATGTAACATCAAGTCAAATGGCCTTATATCAAGCAGCTAGATCTCTTCTAATGTTTTAAAACCCCTTTTTTCTAATCTGCTTTTAGGTATTTAAACTCGCTGTTGCTAATCACGCTATGGAATGTCTGTGTTGTTTAAACTGCTTGCTGAATTCCTCCGGACTTTTGTAACATCAGATTTCTCGTTGTAGTGTTGCCTAGCATATTGTTGTGAGAACTGTTCATAATTTCTTTTTCTGTTGTTTATTTCTTTCTGTTTCTTTTCCCCACTTGCGTCGGGATTCAGAAATGTAGAGGAACCTTTTCCCCTCCTGAAAAGGTTCTAATGTTAGCGTATACACCAACAATTCTGCCATTAATATGAACTGCTACTTAGTATTTAATATCACGTTTAAATAAAGTGACCAAAAGGATGAGTTACTTGCAGGTTTTGCTTGTGTTGTTTTTTGCACGATTACTGGCAAATATTATGATATATGCAATTACATGTCCTAAATCCTAAAAAAGACCACTAGGGAATTAACTAATTATTATAAATTTCCTTTTTTTTTTTTTTTTTTTTTTTTTTTTTTTTTAAAGTTGAATATAAATTATTCTATTTATGCTTAGTTTTTTTTTTAGAGATTTTGTCAAGAAGAAATTGCGCTTTAAAATTGCTAATGTATCCACTGAACAAAAGTAATGGAATAGTCATGAAAGTTCTTAAATATTTGTAACATTTGAACCTTTTGTATGAACGTTTATATTATCCGTTACAAAACCTTGAGTTTCATCAGTTTTGAGAATTATCAAGAATTCCATGTTGTTCCATTTGCTCTCAGACGGTTCTGCGAGATGCATCTCTTATAGTAGCATGTGCCATGGGTTCTTGGAAGTTTTAATGCTATATGGGAACTCTATATGTAAGTATGAAATTTACTTGTTAGAAGGCATCATCTTGTTCGAGTAATTCCCCCTTTCTTTTTATTTCAGCTTAACACACATATTTAGAACTCTAGACAGTGGTTTTACTTACTACTTTTTTGGACGGATAAATACTAGCTAGTCGTTTCTTATGCATGTGTAAATGTGCCACTCCCTTCCCATGATGCAGCAGTGCAGTTGACAGTCAGATGAGGTCACCAGAAGACAAGATAAACTTTTTCCCCTGGATTAAGCCAATACTAGTGAGTACTCAAACAGCTATTCATTATTATTGGTAAATGAACTAGACTATTTGAGATCCATGACAGCTCTGAGAATCTCTCTCTTCTCCTCTTTCATCTGGTGTGTCGTTTCTACTGCTTGCTATTATTTTCATTTCTTTAGCTGCCAGGTTATTTCCCCCCTCTTTTCCATTCGCCCCCTCAAGCCCTAGTCACCCCCCACCCCCCCATCGAGGGGAGCTTGCGTTCACAGCTTGCAGAAAGCTGCCAAAAGAGAAACATTACAACTATTGCAGATGTTGAAATGTTGATCCCATCCTTGGTATGTCCAGATTACCCGTCAGCTAGCTTTGCAGCATTGGGCAGCTGTTGCCCCATCTATCCTCCAATGTTCAAACCTGCTTCCGTTCTCATGGACATGCACTATGCACTTCATATCTGAAAGTGTACGAGCGTGTTGGCTGCAATGCCTAGCTATTGATCATCTGAGCAGGAACGAGCCAAGTATGTTGTCAGGCATCGGTGGTGGGTGGGGTCGTGAATGTTTGTAAATCTAGATTGTTTTGTTCATTTCAAGTTGACTGAAACCGTATAGAAGTCCATTCAAGGCAACACCAGTGCTGGTCCTAATCTTCATTCACTCACCAAGGGAGTTTTGTGTTGCTGTGATTTACAATGGATCGGATTCACAAAAAAACTCATTAATAATAGTTCTGCATATGTTATCACTAGTATATAGGTAAATAATGTTGTGCTGCAGGCTTTTCAACAGGTTTGACACATTCTCTCGTATTGTTTCGCTTTCTGTAGGGCGTTGATTTATGCCTCTACAGACTGCTTAGGGAGAACTTTCCCACAGGTTCCCCCAGCCAAGAGCTGTCTTTTTACATCATCAGCTAACATCCACGTCTCTGGAGAGCTGGATTATTCTGTGAATGCTGCTGTGATGTTCTGGAATTTACGCTGCACTTAGATAAACAACATTTCATAGATTGATTGACCCCTTACATGAAGATTCTCTGAAAGAGGATATCAGATGTGCTCTACTTTGAAGGCAATATGAAGTCAGAATTCACTCTAGCTTCCAAAAACAAAAATGTTTGTTTTTGTAATCTTTCATCAAAACCTAACTTGATCTGCCTCAGAAGAAGATTTTCTTTGAATACCCTGTTTTACTTGCAAATACGGTACATTCTATTATAGATAGATAATATCATGCTTTGCTGATGCCATATCATATCGACTTAAATAACTAGTGCTCTCACAGCATTTTGTGTTCTTGTGTTGTTAAGCAAAGATGACCATTCATTCCATGACAGTACCTTGATAAACCATCATAAAAGTTGTGTGTGCAGTCAAACTCAGATCAGCTCAGTGTTTCTCAGATTTTAATTGGTACAGAGAATCCTTGCAAATATGGTCACCAACAATAAACAATAGCAGGACAATTTTATTGTCAGTCATTCAGGTCAAATGGTTAAGCCCTTCTGTATAATTTCAGTAGAATCTACAGTTCCAATAACTTCAAGTTCATTACAAAATAGAGCCTTTGAAATAAATAAATAGATTTATATATAGATTTATAGTTATTCTTTATATGTAGAAAATAAATATATTGTACATCTTATAAATAGGTGTGTCCATATTTACACATCTTTCACTTTCATTTTAATAATGTTCCTGACAACCTGAACATTATAAGTCACTCTTAGTCAAATGACCAAAGCCTCTACCGAACCCTTCAGCAAGCACCATGCGTTTCCCCCGCTTGCTTTGAAACTGATTTTAAGTAATCACTTCGCTACTGCTGATAAGCTTTTTCTACCACATTTTTTAATGTTTGAACTATCCTGAACCTTCAAAGGAAGCAGACAGAAGACACACAGAAGATCATCTGTCTAGGCCCTTCTAGGAAAAGGGTTTGTTTCCATTATTATTACAAATGTTATAATTGGTACTTTTGCCATTCAAAATTGGTATTGTTTCAGTAGAGGCTGGTCATTGTTCTTCAAGCATCTTTCTCCTTCCAAGTGCCCTTAAAGGTATATTTAATTTAAAAAGCTCTTGCTTTGCATTTGTCCTACAGGAAGGTCAGGGAATACTAACCGTTTCCATCTTCTTGGTAAGTGCTGCATCATGACCTTTCAACATGAGTTTGGCCCCAGGGTCACTAGACTTGGCATGTTGGGTTTTATCTCAACAGCCAAAGGCAGTTTTACTTCCTATGCTCAGGTGACAAGTTACTCAATTTAGGTTTAGACCCTATTTTTTTCCAGTGAGAATATGGCCAAAATGTGGTCCGCCTTACAAAAAGTGTCTGAAGAAAGGGTGATTGCATGACACATGTCATAAGGCCCTGAAGTCAACACCTCTTCCTCAAGACATCTTTTGGCACCAGCTTTGGATGCAGGAATGTTCCCTCTTCTCTGTGGTTTAAAACCCATTAAGGAGAGGAAACGGAGCCATCCAGGACACACACGTACTGTTTATCTCAATCACCATTGGAGAGGGCCTCCTCGTTTTGGACCAGAACCCAAATATAAACAGCTGTGAGGCAAGAGAAGTAGGGTCTTGTATTTCTTAATGTTCTTCAGCGTCCGTCTTTCCCATCCAGCACCTCTACTGCACAACTCTGACGGATGCTCTGGTCACCTATGCTGGAACAAGTCTCTGTAAGCTTGGGGTATCTTCTCTATCTCAACGGGTCTGGGCAGGAAGTGAGTCAACTTCTGGTGTTTTTTAGTCCTGCCGCCTTCTCGAGGCGAGCCGTCCTTGTTCAGAGCCACATAATAGTATCTTCCAGTGTCCGCATGCTTGTAGAGTGTGGATGCATATGTGTTGTACCAGTTCTCCTCAAATTGCTCACGGAAAACACACTCTGCTGTCAGCTTCTTCTGCAAGGCAGCCAGAAAGAGACAAAAAAAATGTTTTTGTTATCTGGAGACAATAATGCTCACTACACATCATCATGATCATAACAACATCAGAAAGTTGCAGGTAAGATTATTGGAAAGATCTTGTGTCCTACTATTATAAATAAGCTTCACCTATACCCTCGGAGAGGAACCTGCCTACAGAGTTTAGCTTCAATCCCAATTAAATACACCTAAACCAACCAATTAAGGTCTTCAGGATTACTAGGAACATCCAGACAGATGTGTTGGAACAAGGTCAAGCAAAACTCTGCAAGAATTTGGCCCTCCAAGAGAAGTATTAGGCCCTCCTGATCTACACAAACCATTTAAGACAATATGGGGGTGTCCAGACTTCAATCTGATGGACCACTGACCTATGGACTTTGGCTCTAACTTTCCTCAACTCACTTGCCTGGATGTTTCTAGTATGACTAGCAAGACCTTGATTAGCCAGCTCAGGTGTGTTTAATTGGGCCTAAAGCTAAAATATGCAGTATGGTAGCCTTCCAGAAACAGGATTGGAAATCCTGATGTAAAATATGAATCAAACTGCTTTCCTGCCCTGACCCAGAAAAGTCCCAACCAAAATTATGTATTCTCAAGCTAGTAAACTTCCCTCTGTCCATCAAGAGTCCAGTTAAGTGCATTTGACCACATGTTTAAGAACTAACATGCACCTCCCATTTCCAAACCTCCAGATGCACTGGAAAGCATGAGGGTGTGAAGACGTGGTACTATTTCTTTCTCACAGTGCAGTTTAACCTCGTCACCATCGCAAAATGTGTGGAGTGGAAACAATCTTGAGGCCAGACAGCAGGTGCTCGCTGCACCAGAGACGGGAAAGTCATTACGGGCAAGCTTTACAGTTTACACCCAAAATCATTCTTCAAAACTGTTAACATTTTGTCTGCTTCACCCATGATGCAACAAGCTCTCTCGCACAAACACAGCAGCTTGAGAGAGTCTGTGTGGGCTGCTACTACTGCACCATTGACAGAGCTTCATGAGCGATGGCTTCGGGTTAAGCAGGTGAACATTCGCTGGCTGACTACACTGCTGAGAACAATAGAAGACACTGGGATCACTACATCATGTTTCCTGCCAGAGAACAGTCATTCAGTGGACCAGGTTCAAGTCTTTGTGTCAAGATGATACATTTAAAATTAGTGTTTAAGATAAAGTCGACTTTAAAAGTTCTGTTAAATTGTTTAAACTGTTGGCCAAGCAAATAGAGTAAGACAGAAAAAAAAAAGTTATCAACTAAAAGTTTCAGAAAACATTCATTTAAAACTACTGGAATTCCTCTCCAGGAGCTGTGAGATTACTTTTGGTTTCTATGCTGTTTCAATTAGGTAGTGTGCTGTTTGGATTAAACACTGCTCCATGCACAGGATTTACTTGAAGCCAGTGATGGCAAACTACTTTGATCTTCATGCAACAGAAATGGATCTTTTAAGTCTGTGCAGTGAACCTAGATGTCTTCAGGTGATTTGCAGTTCTGACCTGTGTTTACAGTCCGTTTTAATGGGATGTAATCTCAGTCATCTCTCCTTGCTTTAAATAGGTTTGGTTTAACTCAGGATCCACAGAAACTTATGGGGGCCCCCGCTTATTGTCTGTGGAAATCTGATAGCTTGTTTCTCCTGTAAGCATGGCAAAGTCTGCAGAGGGGGAGGCCAGGCACATTTTCCTATATATGGTTCTCTATGTTAGCATGCAAAAAGTCAAATCCCGCTACATGCTTTTATCTCCTGGTCTCACTTACAATTAGCACTCCAGTGGAGAAAAGCATGTTCCTTGTGTAGCACACAGATATGCAAGAAACCAAGAGCACTCAGCTCGTATATCCACGATATGTGGGTGTGTATACGTTACACGCTTCATGTGTCCCTGGGAAATATGTAAATATTTTAAGTATGGAGCGAAAAGAAGAGGCAGTTTTTCTTCTCTGAGATTGAGCGTTCTGTCTGAGAGGTTGTTCTTGTGTGGAAATTTACAAAGATAAAAACAAGGTGAGCCACGCACAGACCTCGCTGATCAGAGGTCAGGGCTTGCAGCAGTGGAAACACGGCATGTTTTGTCTGGTGAAGTGTTTTCTTTTTTGTACATCTACATCATATGGGGAGCAGACTATGAGCTGGTGGGTGGGTTGTCGTTTGCTCCTCATTCCAGCTCTGACTGCATTCCTATTGGAACACTTCATAGAGCAGAACTTTATATTGGTGGATATTGTTTGGAGTGTGTGTGAGCACCACAGGGGTTTGACTTACCGACCCATAGAGTTCACCTTTCTCATTCATCCCCAGATAAAGACCAGCGTCCACGCCTCGTATGCTCACCAGCCCGACGGCCAGACTGATAAACTCCAGAATACCTGCCACACAACAGCACTTGTCAGACAATGACTAGACACCATTACAATTGCAGCGCTGCTGTACATCAACAATGCTGTATAATGGAAGTAAGATGTTTTATCTTGCCCCCTTCCCAGCTGAATGAAACAATTTAAATTAGCCAAAGGTAGGTCAACGGTTGTAGATATGTTAAGCAGATCTAGCTGGTGTTTTGGCCAACTGGTCTTTCAGTTTCATAAGCTGATAAATACCCAAAATCACACCAGCCTATCCAACCTGGCCAGACTACAAGCTGAAGCTATGCAACCACCCTTGGCTGGTTTGTGCTTTTGTTGTTTTCCACCAGGAATGCTCATAACCCAGAGCATTTCTTATCATGAAAGTATTTGTCAGTGGCCATTATACCTATATTTTGTTGTCTTTGTTCTATATAAAGTGTTTATTTTGTGAATTTAGTATATGAAAAAAAAATCTCACCTGTGCCCTTACAAGTAAGCATTCAGCAGTCTAGCATTTAAAAATGTGCCACAATATAACCTAAAGGATAGGAAGTTAAAGTCTTCTTACTAACACTTTGATTATAAGAGTGCATATGAACACAAAGCTGATAATCTCTGATATCTATGGTTAAGCTTAATGTTGCTCCTCTTGTACTCTCTTTTGAAGTACTTTTAGACATATATACAAATCAGTATTGTGTAAGGTATATGCATTTGTGTCAGTTTTCAGGACACGAGCCCAATCTTGGCTGAAACCAGCTGTTCACACGCTCTTGATTAAAGACTAAAGCAAAAACCACACCTTTGTGGCCTTTTACCACCACCTGGACCAAGTATGTGGTGATTTGGATGGCAAATGACGACACAGAAAACTCTGATACTGGGTTAAACTGAAGCAAATTTCATATGCGTTTAATCAAAGACACTGCCAGCTTGCAACATTACCGACAAAAGGCTCTGATTTGCCAGAAGGATGCCAGAAACATGACCGCGGACCACCCAATCCAGTAAAGCAGCTTGTCTCTGACTAAAAACAAGCATTACCACTGGATTCCACAGTGGTCATGCTTTAATTTAGAGCTATTCCTGTTTTCTAAGTGAAGGCTGCACCTGCACAATGATTACGGATCAGAGCAATGCAAAAAATCCTCGTGTCTGGGCTCTGCTATCATTTGTTTATCATTGTAATACCAAGCACTGCTTGACTGATTTATTAGTGCTGTAATTAGTAGTGTCTGTGCCTGTGTCGGCTGGGGTCCTTTGAACATGTTTTCAGAGAAAAACCTCATGCTGTGAGCTTGTTTTCCACTGCAGAGAAGCACCTGCGTCCCTCGACCCTGCGCTGGAGTTCGCCGAGGGCAATTTGAGTGTAAGACTGAGAAATGTGCTGCTCTTGCCTAATGGCTGGATTGAAATACAGTGGTACCAAAAAGTATCTGGATGCCTAAACCGCTCTGAATGTCATTGAATTAAATAGCAAAACATTGAAGCAAGTGTTTTCTGTGCTCAAACGCTCGAACATTTCAAAGTCATTTTGCTGTGGTATTAGTTGGTGCTGTGGTGATTATTTTAGTTTCTTAAACGGAATTATTGTATTTATTTATTTGACACAATATTGTTTTATTATTTCAAATCTAACAAGCCTTTTCTTTTTATTATCTTTTAATGCTGTGTGCTAATATGGTTATTGTACGTTGGGATATTTTATGAAATGCAAGTCCTTGAGACGCCTGTATATGGTGTGAAGTATATTCCATAAGACATGGGAGGCACAGCCCCCAAACCATAATCAAAGCTTTAAAGAAAGGTTCCTGCTTCTTGTACCCCCTAAATGCAGATCAGCTTCACTTGAATTTTAACCCTAGATGTACAGTACTGAATTCTGCCCAAGTTATGCACACAAGTTTTGTCTCGACTCATGACAACTGGATCTGGCGAACTGAACATTTATATACTGTATATATAATATTGGAGAAGCAGTCGGTTGCATATAACAGTTTTCTCTATAGTTTTTTTCAAGTGAACAAAGTTAATCAGCATGTCACATACACACACACTGACTCACAGCAAACTGACTGATTGGGTTGAATCCACATTTTGGACACCATAAACATGTGCATTTTATATATTTTGTATGCATATACATAATTACAACCATATTTTGGGAACAAATTTGTACTCAGACGGTATGATAATAAGTTGTGTGTATGTATATTTGTGTGTGTGTGTGTGTGTGTATTAATGCATAAAGTTTTAGGTAGGTTAGTATTAGTAGGCTATATAAAAACAGTGTAAGGCTGTGCAATGTCCCACTTACGTGGTAAAGTAAACGTGTGAGTAAATCTCAGCATTATTTATTCTGTCCAGTAAACACTTTGAAGTGTCCTGACCTTGACACTTACTTGTTAAAGTCAAACTTTCCTGCCCTTGATACTAATATGAAGGCGCTAATCACATTGTAAACCTACGTATATTAAGTTATCTTGAGATGGCACAATGCAGTTTATAAATATGCTATTTTTCCAAACACACAAGATAAGGCATCCGCTCCACCGAATAATGACCAGGTGCGCTAAACGCGTCTGTGATGCCCAAAACCGCTGATTGCTGGATGGCTGGATTGACGAACGAATGAAAGCGTGGCTAGAGCTCTTACCGAATCTGCTGTGGTCCTGTCTGGTTCCGTGCACCGTCCCGTTGGGAAATATCTCCAGCTGGAAGCCGGTGCGGCAGTAGAGCTGTCTCCTGCGCAGGATGCCCTTCAGGTGGCCAAAATCCGTGAGCGACCCGCGCTGCAGTCTGCCCTCAATCAGACCCAATCTCTCATTCAAACCATCCGTCAGAGGCACATTCCCTAATGCTGGAAACGCCTGCAAATCCAGATCGATGCTCCCGAGAAATCCAGCCACCTCTGCCATGGCGAGCAAACTTTGCGTGTTCAGAGAGCGGAGAGGAGAGAGACGCTCGTTTCATCCGTGATCAGACTGAACGAGTCATTTATATAGACATCCATATCCTCCCCGAGCCACGCCTGGATGACATCCCTGCTGCTTCACCTTCAGCATGTCAACGCAGAGCTTCTGCTCCAGCTTTCAGACCTGATGCTGCTGTCTGTGGAGGATGGTTAAGTCAAAGCACTAGTGAGTCTGATGTGTGCGTGTGCGTAAAATAGCGCGCGACCGGCAGTCACTGACACAGTACCGGAGCTACGCAGTGCGTAGGCTATAGCTCTCCTGACTGTGTCTGTGTTTTATTGCTGTAATCGCAGTCTCTCTCCCCGCTCTGCTGAGAGTCACTAGAGGAGTTTAGGGCTGCGTCTCAAACTCTAATGAGCTGCCTGCCTCCCTAGACTGCATTTCTTTTGGGTCTCACTGGCACTTGCAGCAACTTGTAACGCAATGAACGGCGTGTCAGGTGCGTGCAGTAACCTGTAACGGTGAGATACATACCTTGGTTTGTGCAACATTTTTGGGGAGGGCAGGTGGTTGCAGCAGTCCGGGCATCACAACATTTAAAACCCAGTGAAATGCCTATCTAGACAACATACATGAGTGGGCACTATGGGCACTTTGTGAGTTAGCAGCATTTTATCCAACTGTAACTCTACATTTATATAATTTAGATAATTTGTAATGGAAATTAATGAAGTCTTAAAATAAGATGATATAAATATAATTTGTTCCTTTATATCTGCCACTATGTCTTAGTAAGATATTCAAATACTTGGTTTTATTGTGTGCTTTACATGTAAAGCAGAGCAACACACTGATTGAGATGTGAAACGTAAAGCTTAGTGTGTTTTAGTCCAGTAAATGTTAATCTTGAAATTTCACTAACAATTTAAAAGTTATTCTTACAATTGACAATCATTAAAGATTTTCTAGCAAAATGACACATGAAGCACGATCTGAAAGGTGGAGGTTTGTAAAATTAGACTAAAAGGCTTTCTATTTGCTAAAAAGTCTGTACTATAAATCAGATGACATGTATTAGATTGTATGCAACTGGTTTTGATCATACCAAATATGATATGGTTTAGGGTTAATAACTTAAAAATACTGTAAGCTGATAACCTACTCTAGATTTTGGGTCATCATAAGCATGTGCAGCATTTTCGGGCATCATATATTTGTGCATACCAATATTTGGAAATTAAAGGCTGTTGTTTATGATTCTGTTGTATTTTGGGGGATCATCCAAAACCAGCACACATCTAAAATCGCTGTCTATAATTAGCCACATCAGTGGATTTTGAAGTCGCTGCATGCAAGTGATGCTGTCTAGGTAGAGAGTAGGGAGTTCTGTAGATATTGAGACACATTCTCAGTCTGAGGTTTTCATACATTTCCTTTCTCCTCCTCCCCTGTGTAAGCAGGTGTTTCCTCCTCCTCTCCAGACCAGCTGTTGGATATCTACTGCAGAAATTAAAGGAGCAAAGAAATACAAAAGGTTGATGATGTACTTTATTAAAGCTGAGTGGTACAGGGAATGCATGGCAGACGGAATTTCATAAAATGTGAAATGTATGCGTCACACGAAATAGGAATGAGATGTACACCAGATGACCACAAACTTCATATGAGTTCTCCTGTAGGAAATGATGCATGCTGAATGCTGCCAGAGGCGACAGCAAACCATGTGCACCTCACAAATCAAGAGCAGGGTTGCATCTATAAAACAGATCTCTGATGTGTCCGACACACTCATAAAGATATGGCTTGTCAAATATCTGCTCTGTGTTTAATGTCTGAATATTTAAAGGTCAGTGTTGTTCTTATAAGTAGCTCAGTGTTTTCTTCACAAAATAAGGACTATTGATCAATATGAGTTATGTCTTTTGATACTCAGATAGAATGATAGAATGCTATTAATGTACGGCATATTTGTTGTGATATTGTGTGTTTGTTTATTGGAAACCCGTGCAATCAGATACATTTAGTGTTTCTATCTCTCTCTGATTATTAGAATATAAAAGTCAATATTATTTGTATATTTTTATTCACCTAAAAAAAATGTTGTAGAATGTTTGCCAACCAATCAGAATCAAGCATTCAACTGCCCCATAGTATAAGCCCTATCATGTGATGCATGTGCATTTTTTTTTTTTTTTTTTTTTGTATGGAGCCCAGATTCTTTATACGTTTCTCATTGTTTTACACTCATTTGCCATCTGAATCAAAATACCCCCCCAATTCTCAGGTATCCTGACTGAAAGTGTAATGGAGCATGTCTTTTTAAGTTCAAGCATTAGCTCATCAGAAACTGTTTTTCAGAAGTGAGAGAGAGCTGTAGTTGATCTTCAGCCCCAGAGGGAGTGATAACTGAAGGTGGTCTATGTGAGTGCAGTGCTGCCTCATGCTCTGAGCATTCACATGCACACCTTATCCAGTCATCTGCACAGGAACCGCTTGCGAGAACTCAGCGGGTTGCATTCTCGGTGTTAGCTGTAAAAATTAGAACTCGTGAAATTTAGATTCTTTTTTTTTTTTTTTTTCGTTTAAAAAAAAAAAAATCTAAGGACATCTGTTGCTGGTCAGCTATATTTTATAGTTGACATGTTTGATTTATGAGTGAGTGTAGAAAATGTTCCCATATGCTCCGGGGACATATAGGGAAGATAACGACCTCAAGATCATGCCTCATGCTCCAGCGCCTCTCTCACTTTTCACGGAGAATAAAGTCTTGCGAGTTAATCAAATTTGAGCCATGATTTGGTGTTAGTATCTTATTTAGCCAGTATTTATATTTTCATTCCTGCAGATTCTTGGCCTCGCTCTCTGAAAGGTTGCACCATGATGCTCCACCAGCTTATGTTATACTTTTATTTGTATGGCATGTTAGGTATAAATCATTTGCTTGTCTCTTCAGGTATGCCAGAACTAGTTCAACACCTTTCAGAAGTGACCAAGACTTTACCATGTATTCAGGAGTTTAAACTGAGAACCAGACGAGTCCTCAGTATAGAATTAAACCATGTTTCCGGATCTGGTTTCTCCCAAGGCAGAGATGTATATTTGGTTCCTTGCCACTGTCACCTTTGGCTTGCTTTGTATGGGACGCTTGACTGATTGCTACTGTCACTACCGGGAGCAGAAAGGGTCCGATTGACGTCTCTTTTAATTATGCCCTGACTGCAAGTGGCTAATCTCTCCACAGCCGCTGGTAATCTAGTATCGTTCATCTTGAACAAACCTAGTCTCTCATTAATGTGCATATGACTGTTAGCGGAAGTTAGAGAAAATGGTTTATAACAAAAGTATTGGGACATCCCAATTTAATGAATAGGTTTTACTACTTTTGTAATTTCCATGAGAACAAATCTTAATTTTAAAACATACAATGACATTCTAGGGAACTGTGTACTTCAAATTTTATAGCAACAGTTTGGGCAGGACCCTTGCTATGCTAGCGTGTCAATGCCTTTGCGTATAAGGCAAGACATTATTGATTCAGTCAGTGTGGAAGAACTTGACTGGTCTGCAGAAAGCATCTGCCAAAAACTCTTCACCAAACACCGACTTGTACATACACTATATGGACAAAAGTATTCGGATACCCCCTTCTTTAGGACAGAAAAACATAATTCATGTATTCAAAAACTATATTTTCATCTCTGTTGCAATAGTTTTGGAAGTGTCTAAAATGACTGTACCCAGACTAAAGTCACTCCTGCTAATTAGAAGGTGGTGTCCCAGTTCTTTTGTCCAAATAATGTGTGTAGGCATAAGGGTTCTTGGTTTTAACAGGTCTTGTTCTTTGTGTTTGGAGACCTGGTTGGAGTTTTGGTCTGAGCTTTAGGGGCTCTGCTGTTGGTCTGGTTCTGTCTTTTTGAGGTTTGCTGACTCCAACTCTGGGCTGGTGATGTCACATCAGGCTCTTCATAAAGCGTTTAAATCAGACAAAGCGAAAGCACCTCTGTTCCCGTGTATATCATCTGTTCTTATTTTACTCTTGTGTCCAGCGCGGCGCAGAAAAATGATCCGTGCAGCGAGCTGTTTGCAGAGCTGGGTTCTGTGTTATTTTTTTCCATCACTGAGACATAACAGGCTGGGTCTCTTCTTTCATGCAGGTGGTCCTCCAACTTCAGTCAAGGGCGAGAGGCACGCAGAGCCGGAGCTGAGAGAAGACATGGACAGATGCATGAGAATTTAGGTAATGGTGTTGTGTTTCAGCTTTAGCTTGGGTTGGCCATCCCTAGTAAAGATAGTGTTAATTAATTTGTTTGCTTTGCCTTATGCTCTAACGAATGGGGCTCTCCAGGCCTTGAGGAGCCATCAGTGGGTGAGGAATGTCGTCTAAAACCAACATTTGTTATACAAATTAGTTTCATATGCTCCAGGTACAGGGCTGAGGGGGGAAAACCACCACCCCCATATTGCTGCCCCTCGACCACCGTTACAACTCGTGCTACTTTATCCACTTGAGTCTTTTTAGATTCTGTAGCCACTTGGCAGTTTGGGTTTGTATGTTAATTTTTCTGTTCCTAACTTGCGGTCTGCCCCATTTTCTTTCAATGTCAAGACCAATTTAGGCAAATTAACTTCCACTGAACCAGACAGTGAAGTTGATTTTGGTTTGATCGGCAGATTTAAGTGATCAACAGACTCCTAGACTGATGACTTTGTGATCATGATGTATTTCATTGTGAGGTCTGCATTTTCCATGCCGTGCAAACACCTCGCATCACGGAATGTTCAATATTCATGGAATGACTGGTAAAACAGATAAATTCACAGAGGTGAGAAACGATCGGCTGGATCGCTTTCAAAGTTTCCCTACACAGCTTTCCTGGAAACGCTAAACGTGTCCTTTAAAGCAACGCCGGCCAGTGTGTGACTCTGTTACTCCAGAGCTGCTTATTTTTGATGCGACCATCTCTATGCATGCTCATGTGCAGCCGACTCATTCCAAGCAAGAGTGTTTTTCTTGCTCAAACACAGAGCAGAAATGTGCCGTCAAACAGATGTTAGGAGCCTTTTGTAGAGTCCTGGCACACGTCCAGACTCTACCTATCTTCACAACTATTTACATGGTAATCCAGCTGGTTACTCCCTCTGTTTCTCTCTCTCTCTCTCTCTCTGTATCTGTTTGCCTTATTCAGGCTCTTTCATCAATTGGAATGCATTTCTGTTTTAAAACTGTCAAAGATCACATCAAACTCTATCAAACTATCCGTATGTCATCCACTAATTAGCACTAGGCCCAGACAGAACCTTTATTTAGTCTCATGTGGTTCGAAACCTACATGCTGCCACTTTTTCTGTGGAACACAAAAGAAGAACTTTTCAATAATCTTCACACTTGTTGAGACAAACAGACTAAACTTTATGAACTTAAGGGTTAGTTCCCAAAATGAAAATTCTGTCATCATTCACTCACCCTTATGTCATGCCATACTCATAAGACTTTCAATCAATTATCATTTCATTCAATCAAAAAATCTATTAATATTTTATAAATTAATGAATATAGTTCTACTATTCCACCAGTTCAATCCACCAAAAAAAAAGAAAAAAAAAGAAAATATATATATATTTAGAGTACATTACATGCAAGAACCTCATTTGTTCTCACTCATCAATCAAGCTTGTTTGACCTCCCGTTTACAGTTCTTTTCTCTATTTATATGCATTGATTAATGTTTGATGTTAATAATAAAAGCCTAAATTAAATCTGTTCATCATATAGAGTGATCATTTTCTTTTTACAAACTCTTTTGAAATGTTTTGTTGGAATTGGTTTTCAGTGAAGGGACAGAAATCTTGGACATTAATGAAATCAAAGACTGTATGTCTAGTGGCCAAACACCATTGACACCAGATCTGATGTGATGCGTTTGATTTGAGAGCTGCATTTGATGAACAGATTACCTTTTATTTTGATTCTGTTCCTCCTAGAGAACTATCAAATAATTCATTTTTGATCACTTTGACCTGTTTATGTAAGCAAAAGAGCTTCAAATATCTTGCATAAAAAAATGATGATATTCTGACAGAATGTTTAATTCATTTGCATGACAAAATATTCCATTAACAAACAAATGTTGATATGGAGAACATTATCGCAGGTTGTAGGCCTGGTAATTAGTGATCTCTGAATCAATATTGATTAATATAATCAGAAATATTTTTCACTTTTTTGTGAAAAAATAAATAAAAGAAAATTGATGTGCATGAGTGAGTGACTCAAACCTGCCCAGGAAATACTTAATACATACTTATTAACAGTATACTATCTAGAGACGTTTGAAACAAACAAATAAGCAAGCAAACAAACAAATAAATCCATCACTATTCTTGAACTAGCATTTATTTTTGTTTTCTTATGCGAGCAAGAATATGCTACAAACCACATACCGTACTTCTCTAGACATTTGGCCCTGTTGCTATAGCATGCATGTGAAATACAGTGTCATTTTCTTCAATCAAAGTAAACTGGGCATATTTAGTGAAATTACAGGTAATCCCGTCTGCTTTATGCACACGCTCTACCTTACATGGGCTCAACCTGCCTGACACTTGACTCTCAAACACTAGAGGGTGCAAATTATCTCAAGACTTGTACAAAAATAAATCAAATTCTCAAGCTGCCCAAAAAACACGAACTGTCAGCGTTTGACAAATAGAGACACATTAGTTAATTCCACTTGAATGTTCAGTGTGGTTCAGGGTGATGTAAGCCAGTTTTTTTTTTTTTTCATGTTGCCTTTTATTTTTAGAAATTTCAATGTTCCATAATACTGACACAGAGCCAAGGTCAATGTGCGGCGCACTGCCTCTGCTTGGATGACTTCTCTTTCAGCATTTTTAACCGCTGTCTGCAACCTGACTTGGGCAGCTGTTGCTTCATCTCTTGTTGATCTAAGTAGATGCCTCAACAGGATGTTGGCTCCTTATCTGAGCCAAACGCACATTTCTGTTGAGTTTAAACCCTTAATATAAATGTTTATTAGTGTTATTGCTATGACAAGCATCACTAATGCTAGTTCTGATCATTCTACTTCTTTTATTGATTTTCTAAGCAATAAGACTTCAATCTGGTGCTATCAAGGTTCCTATAATGCCCGTATAAGTATATCACATCCTAAAAAAGTCAAAACCGCTTAGCCCAAGAAAACCCTTCGGTCAAAACCCATCATGGTGGCAAGTTTTATATAGGCCAGGGCTGCGTATCTCTGAAGCATCATGTGCTAAGTTGATTGTAAAGGCCTGTTATGTCCCTCCACTACCTGTGGTGGCGCTGTTTCCTCTATTAATGTTTGGCTGCTTGGCAATATGTTTTCATGTTTTATTGTGTCCAGGTGTGATCGTTAACAAGTGGGCGGAGAGACACCCTTTAGAATCGGAGGCACTCCATGGAGAGGAGAGAGACTTGAGTTCTGGCATCCACGCTTGTTGTTGATCTTCCTGCACTTGTTTTTGTCCCATTGTAGTTAGTCTTCCTCTTATTTTTCTGTTTTGTCAGGGGAGTCTGCCACTTTATTATTTTATTTTCTTTATTTTTGGTGGTATCCTTAGTCGGTATGTTTCGGGGGTTGTGGTAGACTGTGCATGTCCTCATGAACTTAATGTTTAATGTACACCGGGTAGGGGATCCACTGAAGACTAGTGAGGTTAAGTTTAGTTTTCTTTGGGATTGGTAAGTAGGGGTTGGGGTGTAACAGTGAATCTCCCAGTCTTCTGGTACTCGCTTATTTTGTCTGTCATTTTAGTGTTGAAATAGTGCAATGCATGAAGTAGTGTTTAAGCAGGTGGAAGTCTAGTTAGACTTTTGTTGGTTGCTGTGATTTTTGGGGTTCTAGCCCATTCATGAGTCTAACTTTTCCTCAACTTGTCAGAATTGTGGCTTGGTTGTGTTATGTTAAAATCTTGTGGTCATTTTTAGGGGCTTTATAATATAATATAATATAATATAATATAATATAATATAATATAATATAATATAATATAATATAATATGATATAATATAATATAATATAATATAATATAATATAATATAATATAATATAATATAATATAATATAATATAGTATATGGTGGTGTAGCAGCCTGTAGTGTTTTGTTTATTTTGTATTGTTATATTAGTCATGTCTATAGCCCAGGAGTTTGCTGAAAACCTTTCTTTAGAGGTATTTAATAATCTTAAAGAACAACTTTTGGAATTGGCTACTTATAAATTTAAATTGCCCGAAAGAAGTATGGACTTTGTTAATTCAGCCAGTTTTAACTGGTAGGGTACAGGTGTATTCTTCACTTTCACTTGAGCAAAGTAAAGACTACGATGTAGTTAAGGCCGCTATTCTTTGTTACCAACTAGTCCCAGAAGCTTATCAACAGAGCTTTTCGACTTGTATCGAGTTTGCATGAGAAAAAGAGGCTTTGTGTGATCGATGGTGTTCGTCAAGTGAGGTAGACAGCCAGGCAAAGTTGCGAGTTTTGATTCTTGTGGAGGGGTTTAAAAACTGCTTGCCCGACATTGTAGCTACTTACCTTAATGAACAAAATCAATACTCTGCATGAAGCTGCTGTCCTGGCAGATGAATTTGTTTTGACCCACCGTATCTTTAAAGACAAATATAAGCCTGTAGGTTCATCTCTAAAGCCCAGTTATTCTGCGGCCAATTCTTCCAGTAG
Organism: Carassius auratus; assembly: GCF_003368295.1. NCBI lineage: Eukaryota > Metazoa > Chordata > Actinopteri > Cypriniformes > Cyprinidae > Carassius > Carassius auratus. The sequence goes on along the minus strand of NC_039256.1, from coordinate 1,074,745 downwards.
TCCAGAGCAGGCTTGTTTTTATTGTAAGAAGCCTGGGCACTTGGTGGTAGCCTGTCCAGTGCTGAAAAAAAAAACAAGCTGCAAAAGCCTTTGGGTTGATTAAATAGTCTCCAAATTTTTGCTTCACCCTGTCGTGAATTTTCAAGTAATGTGAAGACAGGCTATGAACCTTTCTTTAGTGACGGTTTTGTCTTGTCTGATATTCTCATTCTCGTACGCATTTTGCGTGACACTGGTGCTGCACAATCATTCATTTTAAAAATGAGTTTTGCCTTTGTCTGAAACAACAAAAAATGGCAGTGTATTAGTTCGGGGCTTTGAGATGGGCTTTACTGTTGTTCCACTTCACCAAATCATGTTCAAATCTAGTGTAGTCACTGGCCGCGTTGCGGTTGGTGTTTGTGAATCTCTGCCCATTCCTGTCTTCCGTCTTCCGAGTCATCGGCCATTGATCTATCTGGGCTTGATAAGAAAATAAATAAAATAATGATGGAGTCTGCATGCTTGTCACGCACAAAATTGATTGCTGCTCAAAAAGCAGATGTGTCAGTCTATTTATTCCGGTCTGCCTCACCTGATATTAACATTGATAAAGAACCACAATGTTTTTTTTCTTTCAGGACTGTGTTTTAATGAGGAAAGGTAAGCCTTACAATGTTCCAGACCATGGTAACTCTATTTATCAGATTGTGATGCCTGTTGAGTACAGAGATAAAATTTTGAGTGTAGCTCATAACTGTGTAGCTGGTCGTATGGGGGTTGCTAAAACACTAAACCGTGTTAGTCAACATTTTAACTGGCCAGGATTGAAGCGGGATGTAGTTAGTTTCTGTAAGGTCTGTCAGGTGGTTGGCAAACCCAACCAGAAAATCCCTCCTGTTCCTCTATATCTCATTCCTGTGTTGGCCCCACCATTTGATCATGTCATTGTTGATATTGTAGGTCCACTCATGTGCTCCACGAGTGGATATAAATATCTTTTAACAATGATGTGTGCAGCTACTCGTTTTCCGGAGGCAATTACTCTGCGAAAAAATTCCGCCAAAGTGGTGTTAAAGCTGCAAAAAATGTTCTCCATGTTTGGTCTGTCAAAAATCATTCAGACTGATTGTGGATCGAATTTCATTTTTCATGTGTTAACCCATGTTTTGAAAACAGCTTAGCATACAACATAATGTTTCCAGTGCCTATCATCCTGAAAGCCAGGGGGCACTTGAACGGTATCATCAAACGCTGAAGGGCATGTTGCGTGCATATTGCCTTGAGACTGGTAAGGATTGGGCAGATGCAGTTCCCTGGCTGCTGTTTGCCTGTAGAGAGGTGAGACAGGAGTCACTTGGCTTTAGTCCTGCTGATCTTGTTTTTGCACATACTCCACGAGGTACACTGGCTGTATTGAAAGATCAGTTTTTAAATGATCTCTCTGCAAAAGACATTCTGAGCTATGTCTTACATTCTCGTTCTCGTTTACACAGAGCACGTGAGTTAGCCCATGAAAATCTTGAAAGAGCACAAGACAAGATGAAAAACTGGTATGACCGTAAGACCACAGATCGACACTTTGAAGTGGGCGATAAAGTACTTGTTCCTTTCCATTCCTGGATCTGCTTTAAAGCTTGTTTTACTGGCCCATATCTGGTAGTGCATAAAGTTTCTGACTGCGATTATGTAATTGCCACTCCAGACTGACGGCAGCAGAAGCGTCTTTGTCACATTAATAAATTGAAGCCTTATTTTGAGCGTGCTTCTGCTTGCCTAGGTTCATCTCCAGTTGAGCTGGAGTTTGATTCGCCGAGGTCTATGAGTGATAAATCTATGCTGTTGTCTATTGGGGTAGAAGAGAGTGATGAAACTGAAAGTAATCCATCTGGTGCTCTAATTGAGGGTTGTCTTAACAACACTGAAATGTTCTGTTTTAGCTGATCACCTCCCACACCTCACAGACTTTGAGACATGGACGTTGTCCATCAATTTCCAGAGTTGTTTAATGATGTTCCAAAACAAACTCACGTTATTGAGCATGACATTGATGTGGGAACAACAACACCGATAAAGCAACATCCATACAGGGTAAATCCTTTGAAACGTGCTGTGTTGAAGAACATGCTTTTAAAAACATTGCAGAACCTAGCCTGAGTCCATGGAGTTCTCCATGTCTCTTGGTTGCATAACCTGATGGTACGCTTCGGTTTTGTACTGATTATCGGCGTGTTAACTCAGTTACTAGACCTGATTGTTACCCGTTGCCCAGGTTGGATGATTGTTTTGATCAGGTGGGTTCTGCAGTTTTTGTTAGTAAATTTGACTTGCTGAAAGGCTTTTGGCAGATTCCCCTCACCAGTCGTGCAAGAGAAATATCTGCATTAGTTACCCCCGCCGACTTCCTGAATTACCACGTTATGACTTTTGGACTTTTGAGAACGTACATCATCCGATTTGATACTTCTCCAAGAAGTTTAATCAACATCAACGGTGGTACTCCACCATTGAAAAGGAGACGCTACCCCTTGTTCTTGCTGTCCAACACTTTGAAGTGTATCTGGGTGCTTCAGGTACAACGATCGTTTATAGTGAGAACTGGCCCCCCAACTGAGCCTGGTTTCTCCCAAGGTTTTTCTCCATTCTGTCACTGATAGAGTTTCGGTTCCTTGCCGCTGTCTCCTCTGGCTTGCTTAGTTGGGGTCACTTCATCTACAGAGATTTTGTTGACTTGATTGCAAATAAATGCACAGACACTATTTAACTGAACAGAGATGACATCACTGAATTCACTGATGAACTGCCTTTAACTATCATTTTTGCATTATTGACACACTGTTTTCCTAAAGAATGTTGTTCAGTTGCTTTGACGCAATGTATTTTGTTCAAAGTGCTATATAAATAAAAGTGACTTGACTTGACTATAGTGATCATGACCCCCTGAAGTTCCTAAGTTGCATGAGAAACGGCAATCAATGTCTGATGCGCTGGAGTTTGATCTTACAACCTTTTAACATTGAGGTCAAGCATATCCATGGTACTGATAACATCATGGCAGACACCTTATCTAAAGTACCTTAGTTCAGTATTTCTGTTTACAGTTATCTCTATTGGTGGGGTGTTTGTTTCTGGAATTATGTGTCTTATTTATATTATGATTATGGAAACTGGAGTCACCATTTTGTTGTGGGGGTGTGTTACGTCCCTCCACTACCTGTGGTGGCTCTGTTTCCTCTATTAATGTTTGGCTGCTTGGCAATATGTTTTCATGTGTTATTGTGTCCAGGTGTGATCGTTAACAAGTGGGCGGAGAGACTGGCAATGGGAGGCACTTCATGGAGAGGAGAGAGACTTGAGTTCTGGCATCCACGCTTGTTGTTGATCTTCCTGCACTTGTTTTTGTCCCATTGTAGTTAGTCTTCCTCTTATTTTTCTGTTTTGTTTCTAATTTACTCAGTTGATTAATAAATCCCCTAGATAAACAAGACCAACTGACTTTGCGGTCGTTTTATGTTGTGATCAGTGTGCCTGATCATAACAAGGCCATTAGTGCCAATGTTTCTACAATCTACTTAAACATTCAATGGTTTGGAAGATGCAGCCCAAAGTCAGTCGTATATTCTCCTGAAAATATATAAATCAAGTTCTTCCATCGCTATGCATGCCTGGGAGTTTGTTTGATTGGTTCAGTTGTGTTCCCCATGTGTGAAGAGTTGAAGAAGTAAAGCATGAATTGTTAAGTACGATAAAGTATGAAGTAAGTAAAGTACGATATTCACAACTTCCTGGTCTACTGTTAAACACTACTACATATATAGCCATGGTTAGACTGGGAGCAAAATCAGATTTTTTGCATATCTGTATATTATCCTAGTGTTCCTGTAGCTTAATTGGTAGAGCATTGCATTATCAAGCGCAAGGATGGGGGCTCGATTCCCTGAGAACACAGGATAGGTAAAAATTGATAGCCTGAATGCACTGTGAGTCGCCTTGGATAAAAGTGTCTGCTAAATGCATACATTTAATTTTAATTTAATTTAATTATCCAGATGGATTCTTTCGAAACCCATTCAACCCATATTTGGAGGTGGTCTGAAATGCAATTTCAAATGGATTTTAACTGATGCATCTGGCTGCTCAGAATTTAGTTGATGCTCAAATCAGATTTCAAAATGTCTTTCATTGTGTATTCCATTATTGTTGTGTCACATTAAGAGATTCTCTTAATGTGACACAACAATAATGGAAATGGCAAAAATTTCCATTCAGTACTTAAATACAGAACATCACAATATATACCAGTCTCCTCTCTTCTTGTGCGCCAGGAGTTCTGCACTTTGACTCGGCAGAGATTGAGATGATGCATCTTCATTTTTCTTGCATCTGTTTTAAAAGCCTCATCAAAAACATGGGTACACTTGCCATAACTAAAGCAATCCATGCAGATAAGTTGGTTATGTCTGGACATGTCTGACTTGATAACTTGCAATTAATAATGCAGACAGCCTGCAAGAAAAGATCTGATTTGAGAAAAAAATCTGAAGTGCTGCAGTCTGAACATAGCCTATGAAACATGACACATACAAATGTATTTTTGCCTGATCGTCAAGAAGTTTTATACAGTAAATATATTCAACGAGAGTGAATCTTTCCTGACTATAGTGCTGTACCAATGCTTTTTGATAATGCTCAACATCAAAAACAGTCATTACTTCAGAGTTTGCCGTGGCATGCCATTGCTCTGTGTTAAGAGATTTTACAAGTGAGGCTCTTATGTAAGTCTAAACATTTCCCTACTTTGTACCTTTTCTAATTGACGGATATTAAAGTGAAGTGTTAATACATCGCTATTTAGATGAAAAGGTTTTGCGCTTTTAAAGGCAGGTGGTGGATATTAAAGGTTGCTCCTTATGTCATGGATGCTTCGGATCATTGCAGCAGGTGTCAGGATGTCAAATGGTGAGCAGAAAGGAGGTGGTGTTACGATTGTTCGCATAGTGCTAGTAGTTCTTGTTAATAGATGCAAGAGAGAACTGAGAACTCATACCCCGTTGTGTTAAATAAGAAGAAAACATTTCTTGTAACTGCAATAGACTTCTTTGTTTTTATGAGGCAGGATATTAGTAAGAGATTTTAAACAGATAGAAACTTGTCTGGAGTCTGTTCTTTATGAATCCCATGCTTCCACATAAAAACCTGAGCATGGCAGGGTAACCACAGGTGCAGTCCATCACACTGACTATGAACATGAACCACTAATGTTTCAAAAACCACAAAATGTCACAACACATTTTGTCTTCATTTTCAACTCGAGGTCTATTATATAATTTAAAATGTGTTCAAAATGAGAATTCTTTTTCATGCAGACATACTTAGAGCACTTTCAGTTCGAAGTCATATGAACTGATGTTACACATTACAGTTCAATCTCTGCAGCTTGTCTGAGTGTATTAGACACTAGTCTCATATAAGGTCAATCAGTCACAGATGGCATCCATGTGATAGTTTCACCATGAGAAATGCTGCAATAATAAGGTTAATCAGGTGAAAATATAATGGAAGTTTCAGTGTCTTTAGTTTGCTGGGTTACCGTCTTTAGGACATAACCTTGTTTCTCAGACTTGTTGTCTAACAAGGGCTCAAAGCTGTGATGTAATCATGGATTGTAGTCCTTTCTGGCAGATCTTGTACCTCCCTCTCCCTGTTCAGTGGAATAAAATGACTCTTTAAAAAAAAATTAAAAGCCAGAGAAACCTGTCAGCCAGATGTTTTTGCTGTAAGAAACAAAGTGTATAGTGAGGTAAGCGATTTGACCAAAAAAATGTTCATACAGTGATAAATGTCCCAGTTTATTCACTTGTGTTCTTTCAGAAACACCAAATTAATTAAATGTCTGTTTTCACCTAATTTGTGATCTAAAGCAAGCACCTCATAGTTATCTGAAGTACGTATGTAGTTAATTAATATTATTCAGTTTTTAAATGTAAAATTGCACTGTAACAAGGACACTAAAATAAAGTGTAACCAAATGGTCTCACTTTAGTTTGGTGACTAATTCTCACTATTAACTAACTATTAACTATGACTTTTGTCTCCATAAACTCTCAGTTTGCTGCTTATTAACAGTTAGTAAGGTAGTTGTATTGGTATGAGGTAGGATTAAGGGATCTAAAATATGGTCATGCAGAATATAGCATTGATATATGCGTTATAAGTAATAATATACAGCCATATGCTAGTAACATACGTGCTAATAAACAACTACAGTAGATAATAGTGAGAATTTGTCTTAACCACAAAACATGTTTGAAACTTTGTATTGCTAACACTTCCCCTTTTATTGCCTCTAAAGATGTATCACTGGTTCTGTTCTGCATTTGTAAGATGTATTGGATAAAAGCATCTGCTCAATTATTAAATGCAAATGTGTAACGGATAATGTAACAGACAATGTCATCTAGTGGAAAGATGCAACTTTGCCACACAAAATCAAGTTCTTGATGTTGGATTTACTGAAAGACTACTGCAAATGTTGATTAAAATATACATGTGTATAGTTGTTAGCCTTCTTTCCATGAATATGATAAAACAGATAATAAAATAATAAAATAAAATAAAATAATACAATTTGATAAAATTGACTCATTGCAGAAATTGTATAACATTTTTCTAGATCACGAGTGTCCCCTTTCCCCTAAAATATACATGCCATCTGCGTCCAACTTTTACAAATGAATCCATGTTTCACAACAATCACACAAACCCCTGTAGTGTACCTCCAGAGAACCAGGAACTGGGATAGGTATTCTGAGATCATGTTCTGTCTGCCAGTTGAAAGCTCTACAGTACTTTGAAAATATAGGGTTGGAGGGCTCCCAGTGCATTATGGTGGAGGTGCACCCATCTGTACCAGGAAACTCCGGGAGACGTCTAGACTCTGTAGGACCAGACTGGATCAAGGGGCACCTGCCAGCACTCCTAACACAGGTCCAGGGTGATGATACACTGTGCTTGTCCAATCATCTTCAATAAGTTGTTGACTTGCAGCATTGCATAGGCATCAAACCTTAACTGTGCATTCAGCTTATGGAAATTGATACAGACACATAGTATCCTATCCTTTTTTGGGACACTGACCAAGGGTCTGCTCCACTCACTTATGGTGGGTGTTGGGTAAGTTCAGTTCTCTTCAGGCTAGGGGTGTGCCAGTACCAGTATCGTACCGAATGGTTCACGGGCAAATTCCAAATTCCACCTTTTCTGCTTGTGATGTGTCCTCTGTGCTAACCTTTCTGCTGGATAAGTTGTGTAAGTTGTGGCTGCCATCACGGTGAATAACGTTCTCGTGGCTGGCCAGTCAGTCGGTTAATTCGACCTTGTCTTTAAATTCCTGAAGGGGAGCTCGTATACTGAGTCAAACTCGTTCTCATACTGTGCCAACACTGGACTTTTCCACAGTCCTTTAGTTGGCCAAATTCCTGCCCCTGATGTTTAAGACTGCCCTTCTGCCCTTAAGACTGATATTTAAGACTGTTATAAGACAGCAATATGGCTGCCCACTGCTCCAGGTGTGTGTGTGTTCACTACTGTGTGTTGTTAACTTGGGTTAAATTCAGAGCACAAATTCAGAGTATTGGTCACCATACTTGTCCACATGTCACTTCACTTCTGGCTTTAGAATCGGTCAATTGAGTGGGTAATTTACAAGCCTCGTCAGTCAGTGCCTGAAGTGCTTTCCACTCTGTTCAGAGCACAAGTCATCACTCTCCTGGTTCTTCTTAACCCAGAGGATCAGTAGGGTACCTACATTTCTTTGTCTAGTTTGGGGTCTTAGAATATATGCAGAGTCCTCTAGCCACTTTCAACATTCAGAGCAGTTCTTTGTATGACAGGGCTGCAAGCTATGAAACAGAGACTATCCCACTAGATAGTAGTTAATGCTTCAGTGGGCATACAGGGTCCTATTGGAGTGGGGGCCCACTCCACCTGGGGTTGGTCCAATGGAGTTTCTGTTGGTGACATCTTTGCAGCTACTGGCTCGACTTTGCTGTCAACCTTCACCAGGTTTTGTAGCTTGGACATCCCTGCCCTTGAGGCATGGATTTTTCTGCCTAATTTACCTAATCCACTGCAAAAGTGGTCTTATGTAGACTCCAGTCTGGTGGCTTTGGTCTCATAATTGGCTCATGCTTTTTAGGAACCCTAATTTTGGTTTCCACACTTGCTTATAGTACGGCACTATTGGATGTGTTCCCAATAGTCGTAGTGCAGCAGGAGAGACCACTTATTAGGGAATACATTACTAACGTAACCTCAATTCCCTGAGTTAAGGCAATAAGCGTTACGTAACCTGCAATGATATAAGGCTGCAAATGTGTCAATGACTGTCACTATCAGTTGAAAGATTCTGATGAAAGAGCACTCAGAGCTGATTTATATAGCTATTGGCTCTGTCCGATTTGGTGGGCTGAAGATCATTTGTTCATGCAGCTATACGACGTGAACAAATAAGCATCTCGGATGCAATGCTCATTGCCATTTCTCAAGGGGCATCATGTTTTCTGTTTTTCTGTTAATTAGGTTCAAAGTTTATACAAATGACAAGAAATACTATTGATTATGCCATCAAATATAGTATAAAAATAAAGTAATGAGTCTGTTTCGAAAATGTAAGATTTAGAAAGTACAGATATTGTTTGCAATAAAATGTGTGAAGTGAAAGTAAAAAGTCATCTTAAAAAAATTAATAGTGAAGCAAAGTACTAATACCAGAAAAAGTTTCTTAAAGGGTTAGTCAACACAAAAATGAAAATTCTGTCATTAATTACCCTCATGTTGTTTCAAACCTGTAAGACATTCATTCATTTTCAGAACACAAATTAAGATATTTTTTGATGGAATCTGAGAGCTCTCTGACCCTCCATAGACAGCAATGTAACTGTCTATGCAGTTGGCTTGACGCAGCTGACACAGAACAGCATACATTTACGGATATTCTCCAAAATGGCACCAGGGTGACACGGAGGAGACAAACTGTTGAATAAAGTGTTTTGTTTTATTATTATTTTTTATTTTTTTGCACACAAAAAGTATTCTTGTAGCTTCACATAATTGCAGATGAGTCCATGATGTCAAATGAAATATTTTACAAATTTCCTTGCTACATTTTTGGACTTGGGATCCTTTCAGTCATGTTGTTGTCTATGCATGGTCAGACAGCTCTCAGATTCCATCAAAAATATCTTAATGTGTGTTCTGAAGATGAACAAAGGTTTTACATGATTGAAATGACATGGAGGTAGGAAATTAATGACAGAATTTTCATTTTTGGGTGAACTAACCCTTTAAGGACATATTTTTCGATATACTTGTAAGGCTTTCACTAAATAAATTCATCCATTAACTGAAAACAAAACAAACAAACAAAAAATCTAGGTTTCAAAATGTTGATTCTAGCACACATACTTTTTTTGTAAGCACCATTCTGTTCAGACAACCCAAACATATATTTCCAAATATGTCCAGTATATACAGTTGTAACGTATGACTTGATTACATATGTAAAATGCTGTACATAAATGGGAGCTCTCTGACATACAGTGTTTTTGGTGGAGCTACATAATGGGTTTCTGCCCATGCACGGTTCACTGTAAATGGTGTAAAGGTTCCCCTAGGAGCCTCTAGGGCCAGAGTTGAAAATGCCACAGTCATTCGTCACCAGTGGAAGTTCAGTTTACAAGCCAGTGGAATGAGAGCATCTTGGCTGACTGCAGAATCAGGCTGGGACAATAGACTCACACCCTTCAGCTCACCACAGTCCCTCTAGCACACATCTCAGATGAACACTCCCCAAAAACATCTTTCATGCCAGTGGATGAGGGTAGATTCTCCACCATTGTCCAAATGACCATAAAAAATTGATTTAAAATGCCCATGCTGATACATGCATTTACAATTATTTGTTCTGCATTGGATGTGTTTATTTGTATTTCTCTAACTCAAGAGGGGAATGTGTCATGTGCAAATGAATTACTTCCTCTGAGTGGGGTCATGATGTGAGGGAGTAAGTATTGTGAAAGGCCGTCTACTCCTGCTTGAAGTGCTGAGAGTTGGGTGGTCTGTCCTTCAGCACTACTTTAAGAGGGGGAAATGTACGGCCCGTATCACTTTCAAAGAGTGAAACTCTAAGCCCTGCTGCCTCTTTCTAGTCCTTAGATTTTGACAAAAGCACCTGTTGTTTGACTCTGATGGATTGACTGCCTTGTTTCAAGACCACTAACAAAAAGATTAGGATATTTTTTTTCATAAACGCTTGTGATAACAAGGATGGTGGTGCATGCATTGTCAATAATGTCTTAATAAGCTTGAGATTTACTAGGCTAAGACTAAAGCTGCATTCCTCAGTGTCAGTCACTGGATGCTGAACATCACAGAGGAGATGCTATTTGACACTTGATTATTTTTAACTATAATATTACTAAAGGCGATTTTCAATGCTGACAGAACTCAAGCACAGCATAGTATTGAATATATAGCACGTGACAGGATGGCCTTTTGACAACAACAGTAATCAAAATGTTAGATAACTTTAACTCATAACTGGACTGATGTATTTTAATACTAAAATTTAAAGAGCCACACAGATGGGAAATCAAAAATTACCTGGATTACAGTGTATGATGTAGCTGTCCATCAGTGTAAACAATGTGCAAAGTAATTAAACCAAAAGGTACACAATTTATAAAGTTATTGGCTTCTAAAGTAAGGAGTTGACTCTGAATCGCTGAAACAAGTCGTTATAGATTTCAAATCTTTTTTCCATCTCTATGTACGTCACTAGAAACACTTTGCATAATAATCTCCGCCTATCGTCTGGTGAGAAACGGAACTCTGACCTGCCCCCCCAGACGCTCTGGCTGGTGTGATAGCATCATGTCAAGGAGACAGTGTGTTTTTAATTGTAAAGGCAAGTTTGTTTTATTTTCACTGCCAAAGAATGAAGATCAGAAGAACCAATGGCTAAAATTCATTTTTACCACAATACCAGAGCAGTACAACAAATCCCTTTTGTTCTGTTCACAACATTTCACTGATGACTGCTTTTCTAATCTCGGTGAGTACAAGGCGGGATTTTCAAAGGTTTGGCCATAAAAGAGGGTTCATTACCAACTTATTTAGACCAACGAGCATCTCCGAATCACAACGCGAAGTATGATTATGAAGTTATGTGTCTATTTTCTCCCGAGCGTCTTATCAGTATGTGTGCTGTCTGCAGCCTGTCTGCGCTGATCTTCATTTACAAACACGTCATTAAAATGAAGTGTAACTCCGTGAATACTCAACGAAGAGACATGAGAGAGATATCTATAGAAAGTTTGACATGTCTACTTTAAAACTAAACAAGTGCTGCCGAAAATATTCTGTGATAAAGTAATCCAATATGAAAACAACGCGATGTCTGTTTTTCACGTCTCCCTTCATTATATCTAATGTGACCACGCCCCCGCGCTGAACGTGCTATTCAAATTCAAAATGAAGCGCACGGCTTGAATTCACCCACACAGAAGAAAAAGCAGCGAGACTGTTCAAGTTTTTATTTTACTGTTTGCTTCGCGGTGAGAGGAATAAGACATAATTCACCCCAAACAGATGCTAACGCATTGTTTACCGTGGAGGTGTGTGTGGAACAACCAATCAAAACTATGTCAGTTGACCAATCAGAACACAGTATGCTACCGAAAGGTGGGGTTTAAGGAAACTGAATCTTTTGAACAGCTTCGCGCGAACCGTTTGGGGATCTCTAAGAATTGAGGTAATTTTAAAATTATATTTTTACAAATTGACAATGTTTTTTAACCTTGGATGAATTTAAACCTAATGTACAGGACTTATAAACAGTGATAGGAAGCTTAGAATTTTCATCTTACTGGCTCTTTAAGATAGATTCAAGAAGGCTTGTTCTCAGAATTGTACCATGCCATATTAAACAATGCCCTGGTGCTATGACTTGATATGGATATGCATTATACACAGGATATAAAAGAAACAGGATACTGTCACAGTATTTATTACATTTATGACAGAGTTGGCACCAATTGTCAAACATATGAAACCCTCTACAAGTCCCCAAGACTTTATCCCGGCATGGTTCTTGAAACAGGTTTTTAATGCTTTTGGCCCCTGTTAATAAACAATTGCCCGATGACAGGCCTGGTGCCATTGTGCAGCCAGTATTAAAGAGAAAAGGTTTGGACCCCACTGATCTATAAAATTTCAGACCAATCTGGAAGCCTTTTCTTTCCTAGGTTCTGGAGAAGGTCGTTTTTATTCAAATACAATCATTTTTAGAAAATAATGACATTTTGACAAGTTTTTTTCAATCTGGCTTTGGGGCAAAACATATCACAGAACCTGAACTATTAAGGGTTCAAAATTATAACCCATTAAATGCTGATTCTGGAACCTCGTCAATCCTAATGTTATTGGACCTGTGTGTGCAGCCATTGGTGTTCATAATATTTTGGTTTATTGGCTGGAATACATATGGGAATTTGTGGGATAGGTCTTAAATGGTTGTATCTAGCAGATAGAATTTCCACTGTAAAATTGGGCGAATGTATGTCAGCGTCAGCTCCAAGAAAGAGTCCCTCAAGACTATATTCTTGTCCCCTTCTGTTCTTGCTGTAGCTTCTTCCTTTAAGAACTTTACTTAGAAAACAGGGCATTTCATCTTTATGCCTATGATACACAGATTTATCTGCCACTTCAAAAAGAAAATGGTTCTGGTTTGAGCTTGCTTTCAAACTACTTAACTGACATCAAGGACTGGATTGCATTAAACAAAAAAAAAAAACAAAAAAAAAAACAAAAGATTATGTTTTTGGTCCAGTCAGCAATCAAACTATTATAAATTCTAATCTTGTCTCCCTTGCCAAGCATAATAAAAAAGTGGTGTAAAATCTAGGTGTACTTTTTGACAAAACTTGACAAGCAAATGATTTTGGTTCATATCTCAGAAGATTCTTTAGTTTTATCAGATTCCTAAAATAAAAATAAATCTTTAGGCTTCTCTCTGAAAACAGCTGAGCTCCTGGAGGTCTGAGTTGCGAGCACAAACCGATTGCCAACAAACACAGACATTTGATGCAGTTTTATTTACCACGACTGGGATCTTTTATCACTGGGACCGCTCTATCTTTCAGTACCAAATGATCAGCATCCAACTGGGCCTTATATGTGTGAATATATCCTCTATCATATTCTACAACAAAAACAATCAGAGTGCCTTATTATCACTAGTTTTATTTTGATTTCCTTAGTCTGCTATTTAGCTTATAGCCTGTTAGCATCGCCAGCATGGTTGGTGAAAAACCCCCAGGTATTGCTAATACTCTATTCAGTATTCACACACATTACCATTACTTTACTCACTGTCACTTGCTTTAATGGCGGATGTATGTCTACCTTTGAGTTCAGCTGAGGACACGGAATGCAGCTCGTGCTGGAGGCCATGTAGAAGCAGATTCGGGACCTGGAGGTGAGGTAGGCCCAGCTGAGCGGAGAGCCGCGCTGGAAACCTCCCAGGTTGATGCTCACGAGTCCAGGGTAAGTATATAGCACGCTGCTAGCAGTCCCACCACCTCTAGTCTGTGTGTTTCACTGAACAGGCCTGGTGCACCCAGGACGCAATCTTCCCAGATGTCCTTCACTCCAGTGCAGAGACACCAAAGACGCTGGGTTCATCCACAGTGGAGGACGTGAGCCAGGCACCAGGCGATGACTTTTCCCCCTCGAGTCTTTAAGATCTCTACCCGGAACTGTTTCCCTCCCCCCGGAGACGGAGCATGATGCTGTGATTGTCGGAGACTCCATCTTCCGACACGTCCATGCTACGTTAGCCGAAGGTAAAGTGCATACTCACCATTTTCCTGGTGCTCATGTTCTCAATATTTCTGTGCAGATACTCGTGATCCTGAAGGCCGACGAGAGCACCAGAGCAGTTGTGATTCATGCCGGGGGTTAACATTACCATGCTGCGGCAAATGGAGACACTGAATAGGGACTTCAGGAGCCAGATAACCTGCGGCGACGATCATCGTGTCAGGACCACTCCCCACATATCGATGCGGACATGAAAGGTACAGTAGACATTTTGCTTTAAATGAATGGTTATTATCATGGTGTAAAGGACATAAACTGATCTTTGTTAATAATTGGAATCTTTTCTGGGAGAGTCCTAGGCTTTTTCGCACAGATGGCCTGCCCCCCAGCAGAGTCGGAGTGGAGCTGCCCCTGACAACATCTCCAGGACGCTTCGCTCCATATGACTAGTAAGCCAATTCTCAAATAACTGCTATGATGGCTTTTGTTCTACCCTCTTAAATTATAGAAGTACTTACACTGTCCAATGTATTAAGACTGTGTCTGTTCCCCGAATAGTGAGGTCAAAATATAAATTGAATGTAGGATCTAGGAAAAAAATCTTATCATGATGACATACTATACCTGGCAAATGTCATGACTTTCACTTTCAGATATGCAAAATAAATATTTTGTATCTCTTGCCCTAGCTACTGTGTATAGACCACCAAGGCAGTATACAGAATTCCTAAAATAATTGCTAAAAGAATGCTATTGCTATTAAAGGGTTAGTTCACCCAAATAGCAAAATTATGTCATTAATAACTTACCCTCATGTTGTTCCAAACCCGTAAGGCTTCTGTTTATCTTTGGAACACAGTTTAAGATATTCTAGATTTAGTCCGAGAGCTCTCAGTCCCTCCATTGAAACTGTTTGAACGGTGAACTGTCCATGTTCGGAAAGGTAAGAAAAACAATAATCAAAGTAGTCCATGTGACATCAGAGGGTCAGTTAGAATTTTTTGAAGCATCAAAAATACATTTTGGTCCAAAAATAGAAAAACTACGACTTTATTCAGGATTGTCTTCTCTTCCGTGTCTGTTTTGAGAGAGAGTTCAAAACAAAGCAGTTTGTGACTTTTTTGATGTGGCTGACACTCCCTCAGAGTTAAAACAAACCAATATCCCGGAGTAATTCATGTACTCAAACAGTACACTGACTGAACTGCTGTGAAGAGAGAACTGAAGATGAACACCGAGCCGAGCCAGATAACGAACAATAGACTGACTCATTCTTAAGTCATTTGTGGATTAATGCGTATTTGAGACGCGAACCTTCAGTTCGATTTGGTGAACTGGTTCAAAAAGATCTGGTTATATTGAAATAATCGTTCGTGACCGGATATCACAAACTGCTTTGTTTTGTAAGTAAGTAAACTTTATTTATATAGCACCTATCACAGACAAAATCACAAAGTGCTTTACATATAGCAAACTAACAAACTTAAAAATGAGAAACATCATACAAAACATAAAACATAATAGCTCAGTCAACTTAAAGCTTGACTGAATAGAAGTGTCTTTAGCTGTTTTTTAAAAGAATCAACAGAATCGACAACACGCAGAGACAGTGGCAGGGCATTCCACAGTTTGGGAGCAACTGCTTAAAAGGAGCGGTCTCCCCGAGTTTTAAGGTGGGTTTTAGGGACAATCAGGGGATTTTGACATGAGGAACGAAGAGTATGGAAAGAAGAATAAGGGGTAAGCATGTCTGTGATATATTGGGGGGTCTGTCCATGTAATGAATTTGAATTTGAATTTATTTTTATTTGATCAGGGACAATGCACAGAAAAAACATTAGTCTAAAAAAGAAGAGATGTCATGTGCCAGGTTATAGCAAAAAATGCTAATTTCCACCCGCAGTCCCTGGACAGGTAGATGTTATTGCAGGTAGATGCACTTCTGTAACGGTGGCACGCCCTAGTGACCTTTTGGAAACAGTATCTATTTCATAGTTCGGGCGCCAGACAGGATTTTGGCCTGTCACCAATTAAATATCAAAATCCCGTGATAACCCAGGGAGATTTTTTTAAAAACCACAGTTACTCAAAAACTACATGGGTTGCTTGTACGGTAGTTAATAGAAGACAAACAACAACTTGCAGTTCGAAAGAATTCATTGATATATATTTGTCCCTTCTTTATACACAATTCTGGACACAAATCAAAAACCCCATATAATCAGGAGGAAAGGAACAAAAACGAACAATAATAAACAAAAAAAAAAAAATAAAAAATAAAATAATAATGATAATAATACATAGAAAAACAACAATTGTAAACGACAAGGTTTTTCATACAGGCATAATTAAATGAACTTAATGAACTTAAAAAAAATAAATAAAAATTATATACACCTGGCTATGCGTTCTATAATAGACTAACTGAGACTTGTCATGGCACTTGTATTCTGTTGTTGTTCTCTTGTTGACCTGACTGCTTCTATTGTTCTCATTTGTAAGTCGCTTTGGATAAAAGCGTCTGCTAAATGATTAAATGTAAATGTAAATGTAAACTTAGACATCCCAGTAAACAAGATCAGCAGATCGAGGCTTTCTCCTCCAAACAAAAACACTCATCAGCGGTCCAGCGAGAAAAAAAAAAACAAACAAAAAAAACACAGGATTAGTATATATTTTTTCTCTTGAACCACCAAAGTCATAGATATACTGAAAGGGAAATTAAATGAAAGTCAGTAATATAAATACATCGGTCACTCTAAGCGACCCGCGAATGGGTGGAGGAAGTGCGTGCGATGAAGTGCGTTAGTGTGTGTGTGCGCGTGTGTGCAATATCGCTGACCATGTCTGGCAGGGAAAAGATCCTTGGGAGGCAGCGTTTTCTCCGGATTAGCAAAACCCAACGGAATGACGATCTTGTGAGTTCCTTCAGCAGTTCGTTACACTCTTTGCAGCCTGGTGAATCTTTATTTCCGCACTCTCACTGACCCAATACAGCGTGCGTCTCACTCCCGCCAATCAACTCCTTTGTTTGGTTTGCTCACCTGCCACTTGGTGTTCGCGTTTACCATTTTCCCCCCTTTTTCCAAGCGATTTTCCCTTTTTATAATTTTGCCTTAATTGTTCCACATCCCGATATGGGCACGGAAGGGGCAGATTTTCTTTACATCGCCACACTCCCCCCCACTGGGACAAACAACCCATGGTTGGCAAAACAACTAATATTTGAGTTTCTCTTAGAAGCCCAAAAACTCCTCATCTTCATCAGAGGACTGTTCGAAAATCTTAATGAGTTTTCTTTTTTCAATTAGCTCTAACTCTTCCGTTGTTGGATAGCACGGTTTCAAATTACAAACGTGCGCTGTTCTGACATCCTCCCCAGTTGTTTCCAGTGCGATCTGGTAATTCAGCGGTCCCAATTTTCTCAGCACTCGGTAAGGACCTTTCCACTTGGGGGCTAGTTTTGCACTGAAATGTTGTTGTGCCTTGGACTGTGGAAAATTCCGTAACCAGATCCTGTCCTTTTCTTTAAAGAACACGTCTCGTCTGTTTTTGTTGTAACTTCTCAGCTGTCGTTTTTTGGCTTTTTTACAGCATTCTTCAGCTTGTGATTTTAACTGGGCTAGTTGATTTACCACATCATAGGATGGATTTGATGGTGAGAGATTTTTACCCTGAAGTATCTTGTCCATGGGGCCTTGTAATTTTCTTCCTAGCTGGAGCTCCGCAGGGGACATGCCAGTGCTTTCTTGTAACGGCTGAGTTAAGAGCAAAACGAAGCTCAGGTAAATACTGATCCCATTTTTTATGGTTTTCATCCACATAGGAGGCAATAATGCATTTCAAAGTGCGGTTAACTCTCTCCGTCATATTGGTTTGTGGGTGATAGGCAGTTGTTAATTTGGGGGTAACACTCCATTTCTCACACAGTTCTTTGAATATGGAAGAGACAAACTGAGTTCCCCGGTCAGACAAGATGAAGTCCGGTACTCCATATCGGGTGAGGATTTCCGTTCGGAGAATCGTTGCTATGCTGCTCGCAATTGCAGTGCGCATTGGAAAGAGCTCAACCCATCGAGAGAAATAATCCACAAAAACTAGAAGGTATTCATGTCTGCGAGTACTACTTGGCAAAGGTCCCATTATGTCCACTCCTACCATCTTGTTGAGTTGCGACACTGTAATTGGTTGTAGTTTGCCAGCTGGTTTCTGATTTTCATATTTAAGCTTTTGACATTTTTCACAACACTTGACATGGTGTTTTACATCGGTCCACATTCCAGGCCAAAAAACAACATGATGCAATCGTTTGTAGGTCTTGAATATGCCACCATGACCGCTTAGAGGATTGGAGTGGTAGTATTGAAGGACAGATAGAATGAGACTGCGAGGGAGGTACACTCTGTAGTGGACTTGGTCCTTTGTTAGGTAAGTCTTGTGATAAAGTTTGTCTTCGACTACCTCATACTTGTCTTTCCATGTGCTGTTGTCTTGTGCCAAGGCTTTGAGCAATTTTACGATTTCAGAATCCTTGTGTTGCTCTTCCCAGATGGTTGCAGCAGTGACTGGCAATTCATCAGTGTCCGTCTGGCTGGAGTATAGGTTACATCCTGGTATGCTGGGAACTCTAGAAAGAGCATCAGGTGCCACATTAAGTTTCCCTTTCCTGTATTCAATGATGAAATCGAACTTTTGCAACCTTAAGGCCCATCTGACGAGGCGACTGGTGGACTTTGGGGAGCTCATAACCCACTGGAGAGCCATGTGGTCTGTAACTACGGTGAACATGCGATACTCCAAGTAATGCTGCCACTTTTCAAGTGCCCATATGACTGCAAGACACTCTTTCTCTGTTGCGGTGTAATTTCTTTCAGCCTTATTCAGTGCTCTACTTGCATAAGCAATAACTACTTCCATTCCCTGGTCCTTCCTTTGTGTTAGCACAGCTCCAAGACCTGTGTTGCTGGCATCAGTGTGCACCATGAAGGGTAACTGGAGGTTTGGATGACTCAGGATGGGAGGTGAAGTAAGATGGGTTTTTAATTGTTCAAAGGCTTCTTGACATTGTGGTGTCCAGTGAAACGAGTGCCCTTTTTTCTTTAGCGCATTTATGGGTTCAGCAATTTGAGAAAAATTAGGAACAAAGCGGTGGTACCAACCGGCTAGTCCCAGGAAGCGCTGGACCTCTTTGATGTCTCGTGGCACAGGGTAAGATTTGATGGCCTCAACTTTGCTTGCGTCTGCAGTAATACCATTTATGCTAACAACATGACCCAAGAATGTAATCTCCTTAAGGCAAAACTTGCTCTTTTTCAGGTTGATAGTCAGTCCAGCCTCCTGAAGCTTAAGAAGGACTGATTGGAGATCGTTGAAGTGCTGAGCCAATGATGGTGAATAGATGATAATATCGTCAATGTAGACAAAGCATATTTTTCCTCTCAATTTTCCCAGTACAGTCTCCATTAGCCTCTGGAATGTGGCGGGGGCATTTTTCAGACCAAAAGGCATTACATTAAAGTGGTACAGTCCTGAAGGTGTAATAAATGCAGTTTTATGCTTACTTTGGGCTTCCATGGCCACCTGCCAGTAGCCACTATTTAGGTCGATGGTTGTGAAGAAGTTTTTTTTTGAGGGGGGGTAAAAATAAGAAAAAAAAAAGTACAAAAGGGACCGAGTACAATTTCCACAGTCACAGTTTAACACTTTCCACAATTTTTTTTTTTTTTTTTTTTTTTAAACACACTCAAAATGATCAGAGTACTCCCTGATCAGAAACACCCACAATTTTCAAGATTAAAGTTTAAACGAGAATTGTTCTAATGCATGTGACACATTTTCAAGTTCCAGGGAAATATTCAGGTTCAGATCAATGTAAATGCTCGAGTTCAAGTCGTTCAAGTCCCTGTTCGGGCGCCACTTCTGTAACGGCATGGAGTGAGTTTGAGACTTTTTTTTTGTCCGCTTTTCTTTCTGAAGATTATGAAGACGAGCTGGCTGAGAGAGTATGTACTAGATTGCAAGGAGGAAAAGAATCCATAAGAGACTTTGCTTTCACATATAGAGCACTCTGCAAAAGATGGAAGCCCACTTTGACCGAAGTAGAAATAGTTAAAATGATTCTTAAAAACATAAAGCCTTACCTAGCCAGTCAGTTACGCTAACGTGTAAGCACCGTGGAAGAGCTGGTAAAGCTAGGACACCAACTGGAGAAAGACCATGAGCTGCAGTTGCAATATGAAATGTGCATGGGCCGAAAACTACAATCTGAAGTGTCACAAAAAACCACCAGTAACAAGCAACCTGAAAAACCACAAGTTCAATGCTGGAGATGTAAAGGAAACCACTCACCTGGTTACTGTCCAAATTATGCCTCCCTAACCACAAACCAATCCGCAAAACAACACCAGTCCAATCCACGCCCGTTTCAGCCTCATAAACCTGGAGGTCAAGCCACAAACAATTTTATCACGGCCACAACAAACCAAACATCAAATTCTAAGAATTTACGGAAAACACCCTCTAAACCAGCCCCTGTCCCTCCTGCTATCATTCCTCAACAGCTTATCGTTCCAGTTAGTATTGGCAGCTGGTATGGAAAGGCCATTCTAGATACAGGTGCAAGCTATACCATGATCCACGAAAGCCTGTGGAGAAAGCTCTTCTTGCCAGGAGAACTCAAGCCTTGGTCACTTGGTCCACTGTACCTAGCAAATGGTGAAGCAGAAGTCCCATTAGGATGGGTTCAGTTGCAAATCAATATGCATGACCAAACTTTTACTCTACCTGTTGCTATCCTGTCCCCCCAAGCACTTGCATACGCTGTGATTCTCGGGTTGGATTTCATTTACTTCAGTGGCTTACAAATAAATGTCATTGATAGAAAATATTCATTCAAGATTACTCCACAAGAGGAGTATCCTTTTCAACCTGGTAATGCCAGTGTACCTGAAGTTCCTTACTGCATACCTAGCCCTTCAGGCCAGCAACCAGAGCAGCCTCCGAGGACACTTAACCCATCCCTCTCACTATTAAGTTCTATTCCTCCACCCCAACCTGCATTCATAGCGGCATCTGTTGAAGCAAATGTACAAACACTAATCGACACAGCAGTAAGTGAAGCACATCTATCTCCCCTTGACAAACAAAAGTTAAAGACCATCTTAGAGACCAATACCCAAGTGTGTGTTGTACAACCTGGACGTACTGATGTTCTGAAACACTGTATTTATACTAACCATCAGGTCCCTATCAAACAGCATCCTTACTGCATTTCACCTGCCAAGCAGTTTGTTGTAAAAGAGCAGCTTGAAGAAATGGTGAAAGCAGGAATTGTGGAACCATCACACTCTGGCTGGGCATCGCCTGTCGTGTTGGTCCCCAAAAAAGATGGCAGCCTTAGATTTTGTGTTGATTACCGAAAACTAAATGCAGTAACTGAGAACGATGCTTACCCAATTCCAAATATAACTGAGATACTCGAATCACTCTCCGGTTCAGCAATTTTCCCAGTACAGTCTCCATTAGCCTCTGGAATGTGGCGGGGGCATTTTTCAGACCAAAAGGCATTACATTAAAGTGGTACAGTCCTGAAGGTGTAATAAATGCAGTTTTATGCTTACTTTGGGCTTCCATGGCCACCTGCCAGTAGCCACTATTTAGGTCGATGGTTGTGAAGATTGCTGAACCGGAGAGTGATTCGAGTATCTCAGTTATATTTGGAATTGGGTAAGCATCGTTCTCAGTTACTTCATTTAGTTTTCGGTAATCAACAAAAAATCTAAGGCTGCCATCTTTTTTGGGGACCAACACGACAGGCGATGCCCAGCCAGAGTGTGATGGTTCCACAATTCCTGCTTTCACCATTTCTTCAAGCTGCTCTTTTACAACAAACTGCTTGGCAGGTGACATGCGGTAAGGACGCTGTTTGATAGGGACCTGATGGTTAGTTTAAATACAGTGTTTCAGAACATCAGTACATCCAGGTTGTACAACACACACTTGGGTATTGGTCTCTAAGATGGTCTTTAACTTTTGTTTGTCAAGGGGAGATAGATGTGCTTCACTTACTGCTGTGTCGATTAGCGTTTGTACATTTGCTTCAACAGATGCCGCTATGAATGCAGGTTGGGGTGGAGGAATAGAACCTACGTACAAAAGTTCATAAAACATATACAGAACAATACATAAAATCATTACTTTACTCACATCATAAAAACACACTCCACTTCAGGAATCTATCACTCACTCACTCACTTACTCACTCACTCAGAATTTACATCGTTCATATCACAGTCAATTCAGTGCGTACAGGTTTGCTTTAATAATAACCACTGTTTGGACAGGTGTGTAAATGTACTATAGTTTGTGCATGAGATAATTTCATTTGGAAGAATATTCCAATGGTTCGCTGCTTTATAAAAGAATGATTGTTGACCATATGTGGTTCTATGTTTTGGAACACTGCACTCTCCTCTGACTGTCGACCGTGTGGCTCTAGAAATTCTCTCCGAATTTAATGTGACAAATTTTCTCAAGGGGGGAGCAGCAATGTTGTGGATAATTTTAAATAAAGCAGAAATTTGATTATATTTAATGAGGTTTTCAAAACTCAAAATGTTATATTTACTTTGTACTTTACAGTGATGGTACTGGCGAGGCTTTTTATCATGGATTTTTATGGCCCTTTTATATAATGATTCAAGTAATTTTAACGATGTTTTACACGCCTGAGACCAACTAGACATGCAATACAGAAGATGTGGGACAATCATAGTGTTGAGGTATATATTTGAGGCTTCCGTAGTTAATGAATTTCTAATATGTTTATAGTTCATCAAATTAAATTTCAATTTATTACTAAGATTTTTTATGTAACTTTTAAAACCAAGGTTCGAATCGAGTATTAGACCTAAATATTTAGTTTCATTTACATTTTTAATTGTTTGTTACTTGTAATTTACGTTTATTTGAAAAAAAATATTGAGACCGTTTTATCAACGTTTAAGGTCACACAAGACATATGTAACCATTGTGCAACTTTTTGCATCTCTTTTGATAATTTGTCAGCAACCTCCAGCTCATTTTCCCCAGAAGTGAAGATAACCGTATCATCAGCGTACATGATTATATCAACGTCCGAACACACTGTAGGGATGTCATTTATATAGATGCTAAAAAGCAAGGGTCCCAAAATAGACCCTTGCGGCACTCCCATCGAAGTGGCTCTGAACACAGATTGGATGTTATTCACTTGCACACACTGATGTCGGTCGCTCAAATAAGATCTTATCCAATTTTGGGTAATGCTCTATGTAATGCTCTAAAGGTTAAAACTAAAATTTTATAATTAATTCTAAATGGGCTTCTCTGGGTCTGTTCGGTTCACCTCTTACTTGAGTGATATATGTTTTTGTGTGTCTATGAATAACATTCTGTCAGAAATGACCCCGCTGTCATATGGAGTCAGGGATCGGTTTTGGGTCCTATTTTGTTTTTATTGTATATTAGCCCGCTTGGTGAAATTCTTCGAAATTTTAATAATGTGATTTATTACTTTTATGCTGATGACATTCAGTTGTACTGCTCATTCAAAGAGTCAGAGTTAGGTAAATTAACTGATTTATTGGAATGCCTGTCAAATTAAACAACACCTCTGTTCCTTAGACTCATCCATCCAGTTGAGCCTAAGAAACCTGGGTGTTTTGTTGGACCAATCGTTGTCTCTGGATGGTCATTCTAGACAGTTGGTCAGAAACTGTTTTTATCATTTGAGAAATATTTCTAAATTGAGAAAAATATTGCCCAAAGCTACCATGGAGATGATCATTCATGCTTTTATTTCTTCAAGGTTAGATAACTGTAATTCTCTTTTTACTTGTTTTAATAATGTTTCTCTGAACCGTCTTCAATTGGTGCAAAACGCAGCAGCCAGGCTTTTAACAGGAACCAACAGAAGGGCACACATTACTCCGATTTTATTCACTCTCCACTGGCTTCCGGTAAAATTTAGAATTAATTATAAAAACATTTTGAACTCTCTCTCACAACAGACACGGAAGACAAGACAATGCTGAATAAAGTTGTAGTTTTTGCTATTTAATGTATGTACATACATTTGGACCAAAATGTATTTTCGAATGCTTAAAAAAATTCTAACTGACCCTCTGATATCACATGGACTACTTTGATGATGTTTTTCTTACCTTTCTGGACATGGACAGTAGACCGTACACACAGCTTCAATGGAGGGACTGAGAGCTTTCGGACTAAATCTAAAATATGGAACTGTGTTCCAAAGATAAACAGAGGTCTTACGGGTTTGGAACAACATGAGGGTAAGTTATTAATGACATAATTTTGCTATTTGGGTGAACTAACCCTTTAAGAAACCACCTAGATCCTAGTGAACTGGCAAATTATGTGCCCATTTCAAATCTTCCATTTATGTTTTAAATTTTGAAATAGTTGTGGCTGCTCAATTGTGCTTGTACCTGCAAACAAGTTATCTGTATGAAGAATTTCAGGTTTCAGGCCCACCATAGAACAGAAACTAAACTTGTTAAAATTACAAATTACTTGCTTCTTGCAGCAGATCAAGGCTGCATCTCATTGCTAGTTTTACTTGATCTTAGTCCTGCGTTCGACACCATAGATCATGACATACTCTAGATAGATTACAAAACTATACAGGTATTCAAGGACAGGCTTTAAGATGGTTCAGATCCTACATGTCCAATCGTTACAAATTTATTTAAATTGTTTGTCATCTCATTTATCACCAGTAAAATATGGAGTGCCACAAGGATCTGTCCTAGGTCCTCTGCTATTTTCAATATACATGTTGCCCCTTGGTAATATTATTAGAAAATATGGGGTTAGTTTCCACTGTTATGCTGATGATACTCAACTATATATCTCAACGAGACCAGATGAAACTTCTAAATTATCTAAGCCAACAGAGTGTGTTAAAAATTTTAAAGATTGGATGACCAATAATTTTCTCCTATTAAATTCGAATAAGACAAAGATATTACTTATTATAAAAAATATATATATATATATATATATATATATATATATATATATATATAAAAACAAAAAAACAGTACACAGAATCTACTAGACTACAGTTTGCAACTAGACAGATGTACTGTTACTTCCTCTACAGTCAAAAATCTGAGTCTTAAATTAGACCGAAACTTGTCTTTTGAAAACCATATTTCCCATGTTACAAAAACTGCATTTTTCCATCTTAGAAACATTGCCAAGCTACTAAATATGCTACCTGTTTCTGATGCAGAAAAGCTAGTTCATGCATTCATAACTTCTACACTGGACTATTGTAATGCACTTCTAGGTGGTTGTCCAGCATCTTCAATAAACAAGCTACAGGTAGTCCAAAATGCAGCGGCTAGAGTCCTTACCAGGTCAAGAAAATATGATCATATTATCTGGATCCAGAACACTTGAGAAGAGACGATGCCAACCCCTCAGAGGACATCAGATGATGCTAACCCTGAAACAACATACAGAACTAACAAATATTGCTACTTACTATGCAATCACATAATAATTCTTGTTAATAGTGTTCATCTTCTGGTTGACTATGTCTTGTATTAATTTATGCACATAAACTGATAGTCACCACTTAATAAGCTACTACTAAATATTGTAGAAATGTAATTTTCTGCAAAGTTGCTTTGTAATGATTTTTATCGTAAAAAGCGCTAAACAAATAAACTTGAATTGAATTGAACATATACACAGGCAATGTCACTATTTCTTCTTTCCGCTAGAATTACGTAGATGATTTGACCATACTGTACTGTACTGACCCGTACTGCCTGGTGGAAACAAGCTATTATACAAACCCGGGAGTGTATTTGACACAAAAACAGTCAGTCAAACTTACAAATCACTTTTTTTTGGCCTTGTTATAATTAATATTATTATTATTATTATATATATATTTTTATTTAACATTTTCTTTTTTTTTTCTTTTTGAGAATAGGCCAATAACTCACATTCTGATTCACAGTCTTAAGGAAGATGTAAACCAGTACCCAGCACTGATGTATTTTCACATCTACTGTAAATGTAAATTTTTAAAATATTATGAAACTCTGTTTAGCTACTTTAAAACAGCGTGTACTGTTAAAAGTGTTATACAGATTAATTTACTTAACAGAGTAGCAGACAGGACTCAAAAACATAAGGCAGTTAAAGGGGTCATATGATTGTGCTAAAATAACATTATTTTATGTATGTGATGTAATGTTTAAGGTTAAAGAAACAAACAAACAAAAAATTACTTTCCACATAGCGTACATTACTGTTGCTCCTCTCTACCAACACTTCCGAAACAAGTTTTTTTACAAATATCATCGTTCTGAAAAGTGCGGTGTGTTCTGATTGGCCAGCTATCCATGGCGTTGGGATTGATCAAATGCCTCAAGCATGTGACGTATATGATATGCCCCTTACCGTGTTTGGAAACACACAGTGTCTCCACAACATGGCTGTGGTGGCAACAATACTTCAGTGAGAATAAAATTTGGGTGGGGTTATGCAAATCTTCCAACATATTAATGTAGATGTTTTAGGAAGGCATGGACAAGTCTTTACTTTTATTAATTAATACAAGTTTTGTAGTATCATAAAGAATATCTCATTGGCTTTGAGACTTTCTTTGCAACTTTATTGATTTTATATATGCACAAACAGCTTGTAACATTCCAAAGGCAAAGGAAAACATGTAATTGCATCATATGACCCCTTTAAAGTTGCAATATCAATGTCAGATTATCTGTCCCCTAAATCTAATTTCAAATAAATAAATAAACAAAGAATAATCAGCAATATGCACCAGACCTCTTAAATGGCAAAGGTCGTGCTTCCAAGACAAACTAGACTGTCACTTTCAACAGCATCTCTGAGTCTGTCCTAAAGATGACCAGTAAATCAGATTTTCCATCAACCAAACAGACACAATGGACAAATCCAAAGGAAAGATGACCCCTGCTATGATAAATTCAGCTTTCATTGGGGTCATCTGACATCAAGGGCACTGGGTTATGTAATAGTTCTCCCTCACACTCCTGCTATAAAACACTGCACAATTAAGAGTGACTATCCCAGCCGAGGATAGACAGGATTCTCTTTTGGCTCTGTTTGTCCAGTAACTGAGGGTAACACGATCGGCTGCGGCCTCCCCTCACTACGGATGATTTGCAAATAACAGAGAATGGCCTTTGTTTAACTGCCAAAGTGTTTTATAGAATCCTGGAGAAAATTTAATTCCCATGTTTGAGGTGATGTTTATAAAACTCAGATAAAGATGCAATAAGAGATAAGATGCTTCTAGTGAACCAGGGAACTGCAAGGAATGTTGCCTCAGTTTTCTTGGACACACGTTAAATACTGTCTGCTCTCACAAAATGCTAAATGTTTTTGTATATTTACTCATTTTTGTCAGTCTGAATGAATACAATCTGATTTTAAACTCTGAAAGTTCTGTTTGCAGTATATGAAGTAGCAATCCAATTTACACTTTCACTTATATGTACATTACATGTATTCTGAAAAAAAAAAAAAAAAAAAACTTCAAAATGCACTGTTTCTGTGTTCAGAACTGGAGAAAGCATCCATGATAATTCCATCAGTTACAGTGAGTATAATTGCCTCTTTTGTCTTGATGATATAGCTAAAAGAATGCTGACTTGTATATTTATTCTCATCCACTGTCAATTTATAAAACCTGAGGTGTAAATAAGTATACACATATATGTGATGCAATTTTTGAGTCCCATTGAGAAAACAGTTATATTCAAATAGTTATATTCAAATACTAATATTTTCTTTCATACTTTTTTCAGTCTGATTGAGCACAGGTGAAACTTTTCATTTCACAGTTGAGACTGATTTATCTTCAGCACGATCCAGTGTTATTACAAGTTCAAACATGCATTAGCATTGCGTATTTGCGCTTTCATTTTTCATCTTGTCAGATTGCGTGTGAAATAAAATATGTGGCGATCTCTACATCAAAAATGTGCACTCTTTCCGGTGTTGACTGTTGAAACATCACATGATGTCTGTTGACTGTAGAGTTAGCCTATTTTTAAACAAACAAAAAAAAAAAAATGCAGCGATTAATCAACTACGATGAAAGGTTATTTTAACATAATTTGCCAAGCAATGATGTGTTTTATAATTAATATTCCATTTGCTTTTTGTCTGGTTTATTATTGCATGAATGCAGCATATTCCATTCTGCTGTCTATTAATATCTCTTTCCATGTGCATAAGGAGCGCTCATCAGTGTTTATATGCCAGCAGCAAGCTTTCATGTGGCCAAACCAGCAGTTTTTAAATGTTGTCGTCTATTATATGACTCATGTTCAGTTGAACTAACCCCCTCCCCCCTTTTTTTGTGGAGCCGTTGTCATTTTTCCACCTGTTAGCATTTTTTTCTTCATCTGTTCATTCCATTTCATTTGGTTCTGAGAAACGCAGACCTGTTTTTAGAAGATGTTGGAAAAGGGATCTAGTAAAGTTCACCTCACTTTAGTTCTATGCAGGGCAAGTGGAAAGTCTTGTTTTGCTGTCATATTTGGTATGCAACAATTTGTCAGACTCTCATGCCACAGGAAAGTATAACACAAATAAAAAAACACAAAGCAGGATTCTCTAATGCTCTTCACCCTTCCTAAGTTCACCAGCTCCGCCAAAAAAGTGCTGAAAATCATCCACTCCTGCTGCTCATAGCTGCGGCTTCACAGCTGTTTCAGAAAGGTGCTATAAATTAATAGGCCTGTGTTACAAAGTACACAATGGGAGCTGCCAGCCACCCCGCGAGAACGCCGACAGCCAGCTCTAACTCTCACTTTTGCAAAGCTCACTGACCTGATGGATGAAAAGGAGGAATGTTTATCATGGCCACACATGTATTTTTAGTAGGAGTGTGCTTTTGTCAGCTCGCGAGATTGTTAATGATGTCCCCGTCTCCACTGAAAGAGCAGCAGATTTAGTGCACTGCAGACGGTCACCACAAAACATCAGCCAAGCATGGCAGTGGCTCTCCAGGAGCACTGTGCTGTAAGTGCCTCTGACTGTGTGCTTGGTACAGTCATTTATATCAACCTCAGATTTATCGCTTTCATTTTCTTTCTGATATTTAATAGCTGGGTTTAGGATCAATGACAAGACATTTTTACTGGTCCATATCTAATATTTTGTCACAGTTTGATGACCACTTACTATTAACTAACTATAACTGTGACTTTTCCCTGAATAAACTCCTAATTTGCTGCTTATTAATTGTTCGGTAGTTGTTAAGTTTATGTATGGGGAATGGTTAAGGGATATATAGTATGGTCATGCAGAATAAGATATTAATATGTTATTAGTAGGTACTAATAAACAGCCAATATGCTAGTAATAATTACTTAAAAGTAAGAATTGGTACTTCAACTGTCGCTGAATATTTTTGTCCTTACATATAATGGCTGGAATACACTTCTTTTATGTTGAATATGCTTTTCATATCTGAATTAAAATAATATATATATATATATATATATATATATATATATATATATATATATATATGTGTGTGTGTGTGTGTGTGTGTGTGTGTGTGTGTGTGTGTGTGTGTGTGTGTGTGTGTGTGTGTGTGTGCGTGCGTGCGTGCGTGTGTGTGTGTTTTGATCCTATAATATTTATATAAAAGCATATGCATGTACATCACAGATAAGTTTATAGTTTCATCTTCTTGTACAAATATACAATGCTGTACAGTAATTAACCATTTAGCACACATTTAAATGATGTCAGATACACAATAATACAGGTCGAGGGCACAATGGTGAGAAGTTCCTAACCATTCAGGTTTCCAGCACTGAGCATGAGCCATGACACCACAGCACCCCAGTTCTCTAAATAGCATTGCTTTCTCTTTAATACCATGGCTCTTTCTTATTTTCTTCTTTCTGAAGTGTATCGCAAATTTACACGACTAATGAGTGACTAACTGGAGTGAGCTGGATTGTCCTCAGTGCTCTGGGAAACAACTGTGTTTCTGCAGATCCACGAATGAGCTCACTTTTCCCAGCTGTATCATCTGCGAATGGTCTGGTGCAGCTTTGCAGAGGAAAATTTCTTTGAGTGCCCATAGCAGGTGTCCATCTGAACTGTTCACCTTGAGCTAACATCACTCAGTTTGACTAGGCTCCTCTCTAATGGAGCCAACACTACCATGGATACTTCAATAGTAGACTGTTAATGCAAGAGTTTTTCTTTGAATTTGCATCCATGTCATTAATGGATTCAAGGAACAGAGTTAGAAAACACAGTTCTGTGTCATTCCACTAAATCACATCAGCCTAATCAACAGCATCTAACATCTGATAGGAATATTCTCCAGGTCTTGTCTATGGATGAGTGACACCATTAGTTTGTGGTTTGTGGTCTGTCAGAAGTCTAGGACTGCCTATGCCAAAATATTTCTTAAAATGTTCCCGGGCCCACACATGTGCAAGACGCTCTGTCTTGTGTTTGTGCATACCTTGTCTACACATCTGTCAATAGTCTGGAGTAGTGTGAAACAGGCGGCTGTTATTCTGCTGTTACTGCTTGCATCAGCTGACAACGTGAACAGTGTCTTAGTACAAAATGATGAGTGACTGACTCTTCTTCAATACCTGTTATTTTAGAGGTGAATGTATAATAATTTACATTTAGTCATTTAAAGGCCCGGTGCCAGAGGGTGGGCCGGGGTGGCTTGGCCCCCCAACGGACATCCCTGTGCCCCAACTTTAGACCGAGGTGGACGGTCAGACTTGAGTTTAGTGTGTATTATAGTCTTACTCATACAACTGCCTGCTGTTGAATCTGCTTGCTTATAGATGTAAAAGCTGCTCACAACAACAAAATAGATTTGGCAAACAATCCAGTGTATCTTCTTCTTTGGAAAGTATCAAATAATTTTGCAATGCATTTTCGCAGATGTGAGCAATGTAGCCAATCACAGACATGTTTCTTAGGTTGGAATCCACACAATCACCACGCCAGTCACCGTTTTTTCAGTGATGGGTTCTATCATGCTCATAACTTTTTTTTCTAACAAAGATATTTAAAAGTTTGACTGTTTGGTCATGTTCATTGTATCTTTATTTATTTATTTATTTTATTTTTGGAACTTTGTTAGATTGTGATGAATGAGTGACTGAATGAGTTTTTAATAAATTTGGTTCTAGTGAACTCTAGCATACAATGTTTTATTCAGAATTAAAATAAAACTCAGATGCTCGGACTGAGTTGGGCAGGTCATTCCACCAGGAGGGAACAGTTAATGAAAGTCTGTGAATGTGATTTTGTGCCTCTTTGGGATGGCACAACAATGTGTCATTCACTTGCAGAACGCAAGCTTCTAGAGGGCACATAACACTGAAGTAATGAATTGAGGTAAAAGGGTGCTGAGCCAGTAGTGGTTTTGTAGGCAAACATTAATGCCTTGAATTTAATACTGGCAGCTACTGGTAGCCAGTACAAATTGATGAACAGAGGTGTGATGTGCATTCTTTTCGGCTCATTAAAGAATAATCTTGCAGCAGCATTTTGGATTAATTGTAGAGGTTTGATATAACTGGCTGGAAGACCTGCCAACAGAGCATTGCAATAGTCCAGCCTGGACAGAACAAGAGCTTGAACAAGGAGTTGTGAAGCATGTTCTGAAAGAAACAACCTGTCCTCCAACCAATACGCTTGTATAGGTCGTTTTTTCAAATACCTGAAATACGACCCATCAGAGTGTATACTACAATTGCGCCCATATCGGCAAAAGGTCTTTTTCATATTAATGTTTTGTACTCTTTTATTTGCCCTCTGGTTTGCGTTTTGTGTAGCTCAGTTAGTAGATTATTGCAATATAACTTTATATGTAATCATGCTATCATGGGTTCGATCCCAGGGAACGGACGTGCATGAAAATGTATTTGCTCAATAAATCATAATTTAGCATGATTTCTGTGAGGGTTAGGTTTAGGCTTAGGGTTAGGTGTGGTCATTCGAACGAATAAGCGACCTAGTAAAACATGTAGGAAATACTGTGAGATCGGTGTAAAACGCCCATACATTGCATTTAAATAAACGTGCGTTTTGATTGGTAATGATGTTGTACATCAATACATGACGCTAGAGGGTGCTTAACTTTAAAAAGTAAATATAAGTCGTAATAAATGCTTGCACAAACGACCTATATGGTTGTTTTTTGTTGGAGACAGGCTCGAAAGAAAGGGCCTGATCTTCCTAATGTTGTATAAAGCAAATCTACATGATTTGGCAGCTTTAGCAATGTGGTCTGAGAAATTTGGCTTATCATCAATCATAACTCCATGGTTTTTAACTTTTTTTTGAAGTAGTTATGGTTAATGAGCATAAATGGATGGTGAAATTTTGATAAAGTGATGAGTTTGTTGAAACCACAAGCAGTTCTGTCTTAGCCGGGTTAATATGAAGGTGATGGTGTATCATCCAAAAATGAATGTCTTTTAGAATTGCTGAGATGCTAGCAGCTATCATCGGTTCATCAGGATGGAAATGAGAGGTAGAGTAGAGTGTCAATAATGTAGTAGTGCTATGAAAAGTCATGTTTCTGAAGGACAGAACCTATTGATGCCATGTAGACAGAGAAGAGAAGTGTTCCAAGAACTGAGCCCTGAGGCACCCCAGTACCTAGATGTTGTGACTTGGACACCTGACGTCTCCAAGATACCTCAAAGGACTAAGAAGTAAGACTCAAAACACTGGAGTGTGGTTCCTGAGATTCCCTTTGCCAGTAGGGTTGACAGGAGGATCTTGTGGTTAATCATGTCAAAAACAGCGGACAGATCCAGCAAGATAAGTATTAAAGATTTGGAAGTTACACAACTTCAACAACTGAGAGCAAGGCAGTTTTGGTTAAAATGTTTACTTCTGAAGCCAGATTGGTTGCTGTCCAGGAGGTTGTTCTTTGTGAGAAAGGTAGAGACTTGGTTGAACACAGCTAGTTCAAGTGTTTTTTCTATGAAAGGTAGAAGGGAACCTGGTCTGTAGTTCTCTAAAAGATTTGGGTTAAGAGTGGGTTTCTTGAGAAGTGGGGTTATACAAGCCTGTCTAAATGCTGAGGGAAAACACCAGTGGGAAGGGATGTCAAGTCATGTCAAGTCACCTTTATTAATATAACGCTTTAAACAAAACAAATGGGGTTCATCTACTTGTCCTGGCCTCCGCTGTCTTTCAGGGCTGTAGAGGTCCTTTCTAGGTGCTGATCCACCATCTGGGCTGGATACATACTGGATCCGGGTGACTGCAGTGACCATCTGATCGGGATATGGTGATCTCAAAAAAGGAGAGAAACAGACTACTATTAGCATAGATGCCATTCTTCGAACAATGTAGCAAGTGCATCGGGTGTTATGGGAAGTGTTCCCGGTTCCGGATTATTTAATTGGTGCAGCCTAAAAATCCTTTAACAGACTTGGATATTAGAAGCGTATTAGTGTTATGTGTAAGCCAGGTTAAAGAGATGGGTCTTTAATCTAGATTTTAACTGCAAGAGTGTGTCTGCCTCCTGAACAATATTAGGTAGGCTATTCCAGAGTTTAGGCGCTAAATAGGAAAAGGAACTATCGCCTGCAGTTGATTTTGATATTCTAGGAGTTATCAAAAAAAAAAAAAAAAAAAAAAAAATGGCCTGAAGTTAGGAAGGACATTTTAAGGAAAATATAATTACATTTTCATAATGACTTTTTTCTTCTCAAACCTTGTCTGCGGTGTAAAAACACCCCTGGCCAAATGCCCCCATAGGGCATCACTTCTCACTTTGATAATTACTGCAGTTACCATGTTCTGAACATCACATCCCCCCCGCCCCCCCCCCCCAGATATAATCTGTCAAGGTGGTTGAATAAAAATATTTGGACTTTATTCTTAAAAATAACCTCAACACCAGCAAGCTTGTTAGCTAGGAAGTTAGCATCAGCTAACAATATTTACTCATTTTCAGTATGGGTATGAATAAACATTCATATCTGTCTACTTGGCTAGTTAATCAAAACAATATAAAAATGTATACTGTTGATAAACATTATAGAAACAGACGTCACATAGGGCATGCATAGCATTTTAATAAAACTGTTAACATTACAGCAGTGGGGAATTTGAACGTGCATGAGTTATTTCATGTAATCTGTGTCATTATTTCATGTAATCTGTGTTATTTCAATCAGTGTCTAAAACATAGAGACACTGATTGATGTGTCTACATTGTCTACATTCAAGCATTTCAGTGGGCTTAAAAAGATCACTCTTTACAGCAGATTTAGTTCACAAACAACTGAGAGTTTTGACTTAAATCTGATTTTCAGATTTAAAAGGTTAACTGAAAACACTTTTGTTCATTCATGAATCAGAAACCACTTCTGCGTGTCTGAGCATGTGATATATTATAAGGAGTAACGATATGTTTTATGAAATGTAGTGAAGTAAAAAGTAAGATCTTACACTTTGAAATGTAGTGAAGTAAAAGTAAAAGTTACTCAAAACAAAACCACTCCAGTAAAGCACAGATACTTGAAAAATGTACTTAAGTACAGTTACAAAGTAAAGATACTATTTAAACCATGCTAATGCACTTCCATCAATGCCACAAAGTTTTCTAGTCAAAGCAAAAAAAAATAAAAATTGGTCAATATTGTCGAATGCAGCACTGAGATCCAATAGCATAGATAAAACCACAATCTGTGTGTTAACAATGTGAGTGAGTGCAGGTACAATGATAGGATAAATGGCTTGAAGGAGAAGAGATGGAATAGGATCAAGTGGACAAGGAGTAGGATGATTTGAAAAGATGAGTTTAGAGACTTATGCCTCAGAGAGTGGGGCAAAGATGAAAGTGAGTGTATATTTATTGAAAGTGTAAAAATAATGTTTGTAGAGAACTTTTTAAAAATTATCTGTTTGTTCGCATTTTGGTTAAATTGATTCAGCTATTCGTGCTAATTTGGGGAGGGATCACCTGTTCTTTAACTGAAAATTGCTGATTGATTGCATTCTAAATAGCTATAAGTAACTTTGATAACTCTTTACTTAAAGTTTTTGTGTAAAATCCATTATAAAGGTACTGTATCTGTAATGAACATTGTAATGCCTTATATTTATAATTATTAGCAAAGTTAATTTTTATAAAAGGATTATAATATTTGAAGGTTTGTTTGTCATGTGTTTTAATGCATAATATTTTCTAAAGCTGTAACAATGAATATGTAAGCATTATAATATATTATAATTGTGGTTACAATTATTAATGAGATCATGCAATGCATTGTAAGGTGTATATCAAGACATAATTAACTCATTAAAACTACTACAATGCTACATATATAATGGCTTTAAGGAAAGTGTTACTGTAACTCTGCAACTACGAAGTCAGTATTAGCAGACTGTTTGGTTAGGGTAAGGTTTAGGGTTAGTAGAATAAGTTATCATGTTAGTTTCAAAGCTAATGTGTTAAATGTGTGTTTGGGGAGCATCCAAATAAAGTGTTAGTAGATATTACGCAGGCAATCTACTAATACTCGAATGACTGCGAAAGTTGACATGGAGTTGTTACTTGTCACTTATAATTAGTAGAGTGTCTAAAGTGTTACTAACATTAGCCACTTCACCTTAATCATTGCAATAAACATCATGAGGTCTACACATTTTTGTGGATAGTGCATTGTACTGGTTTGACCAATAGTAAGATAATGCATCATTAAATGACTCTGACTTTTTATGGGGTTTTTTTCTTCTTTTTTTTTCTGGTTCTTCTGGTTCTTCTTGCTTTCTATCTCCAGCTCTGCTGAATCCATCACCATTAGCACTTTGTCTAATATGCTGATCTATTGCTGAACTGCTTCATTCAACTCATGAAGTGTCTTCATTATCAAGCTCTGAAGGATTTCTGGTGTACTCCTCCAGCTGAAACAGTATCTCCTGAATGACTTTTTAAATATGGTTATTTTTGTTCTCTCTTTACACAAAGGGATTTGTTGGAAACCACCGGCCAGATCTATTGATGTGAACATCATAACTCTTTTGAAAGAATCTCCTCTGTTGTGGGAAAAACTAACTTCTCATGTCTTACAGCCTGGTGTTATTTTTTTAGGTCAATCTTTGTTGTAATTCTGGAGTGGCCTGATGTCACTTTTATTAAAACAACCTGAACTGAAAAAGCAGCCATGTGAGCTTAATAGCCATCATCTGTAACCTTTCCATGCCTTAAGCCCATGTCTGCTCTCGCTCTCTCGCTGGTCTGGTCAGAATCGCACATACAGCTTTGTTTTCATTCCCAGATTTAGTTATCAGTTTACTTCCTCATTTCTCAGACCTTAGGTTTGTTGTATTTAGAAGTTGCGTGTGATTTGAGGCAAACTGTCTTGCTTTAGACAGCAAAATGCTGCCAATTTTATGATGCCACTCATTTGAAGTAATGCACATTGTGCTATATTAGTGCTCACAGTAAAAAAAAAAAAAGTGGAGCCTTATTTGCTAACATTGTGCTTTGGCTCTGCTCGGGTGGCTTTATAGTCACATGAGCATTGCTTTCCCATGAGATATTGAAATAATTACTGAGGTTGTTTACATTATGTTACACAATAACCTCATGCCATTAGGTTGACAAATTCTTTGTAATTATAAAATGTGCATCCACATTTGACATTATAAAAAGGACAGTTCTGACTCAAAATTCTGAAAATTACCCATAAATGTACATCATTCTTTAGCAATGCACCAAAGTGCTGTACTGCTTGGCAACCCCCCAATTTATTATTATTTTTCAATAAATAATAAACACTTTTACCATGGTTAAATAATTGTGAGACACTTTTTGGAAAAAAAACTAAAATATTATGCACACAATGTATATTTTATTATTATTATTATTATTATTATTATTATTATTATTATTATTATTATTATTATTATTATTATTATTATTATTATTATTATTATTATTATTATTTACCTTGTCCAACAGGGTTTTGTGCTGTAATTGGAAAGCACTTGCTTTTATATTTTCTGTATGTCATTCTCAAGCTGCAAATCTGTAAAGGTTTGTCTCATGCATCTGCAAGTTGATGGCTTTTCAAGAAAAAAATGTCACTTAATTATATTGTTTACAATGGGGCTAAACTTAATTCAATCATTTCCACCCTCATGTATATTCAAATTGTAAAACAAAGTTCTTGACATATTATCTAAGCAACCTAAGATGATGGTAAAATCAACCGTAGATGGGTCTTTGGGCAAGTGGTTATTGTTTTGAAATGGGTCCACACGTCTATTAACATCACAATGAGTCTGCAGATTTGCTCAAGGGTGATTAAGCTTCGTACTGGCGTGCAGGATCACATAAATTCATTCTGAAAGGTTCATGTTTAGAAACAGTGTTGAGTGAAGTGTGAGGTGCTGTCTGTTGGCTAGAATGGCAGATAAGGCATGAAAGATGGAGCAGATGTCCTAGCGAGCACTCAATAGATTGTGCAGGTCTGGGATTTACAGTACATGAACCCTCCCCAAACACTTCATCCTATGTTAGACTGTGGGTATATTAGTGAGATGTGGCCAATAGCAGGGTATATCCAGAATTGAGAGGGCTGGCTTGTGTGAATTAATAATTTGTCTGTGAGTCAGCCTCTGGAATGATGTTTGCCATTTGATTTGAAATTACAAGACAAGGATGTCCCATAGATTCTCGCATGATTTCTGTTATATTGGCGCTCAGTTGATGATGATATTGTCACGGTCCGCAGGTTTGTCTGCTCATTCTGTGTTGCTGCTCTGATTGTCGAGCAATCATCTGATGAGCAATCAGCGCAGCGACAGTTGCATCTTGTTCTGTGGGTCTACTTGTCTGTGTGTTTGTCTTGTCCTTCGTCAGATTGTTGTTACTGGTTCTCTGTTGTCTCGCTCTATGCATTGTCCTCCAGTTCCAGTTGTGTTGGAGTTTCCTGCCGATAGTACTAGTGTCTGGGACTGTTTACTCGAGTTGGCTTGTTGCCATTGGAGCTTCCTGTTTTCGGTTCATGTCTTCGAGGACTCTGCCCACTGCAGTCCTTGGGCTGCCAAAATAGAACTGCTGACCGGAGACTCGTACCTACTGTCTGACCTTGTTTGTTCTCTTGAGCATTTAAATAAACGCCATTATTCATTCGCAAATGTAACCAAAGTATGAGAGATCTTGAAGAGAAACAACGTTTGTTTTGATCGCAAGGATGAACAGATCACGGCAATCGGTCGAGTATTTCATGCCCTGGTAACGCAGGTCTCAGATCTTTCCAGCCAAATACAACATCTGAGGGTCGAGCCTGCCCACGCTCCCACTGTGCCTGCACCATCTGCAGTTCCACCCACCTTTTAATCTACCAGCAAAACAGAACCTCGTCTGCCACCTTCTGCTGCTTATTCGGGTGAGCCCAAACTCTGTCATGCATTTTTGATTCAGTGTTCAGTGTACTTCGATCTGCAGCCATCATCATTTCCCACTGAGGAATCCAAGGTGGCACTTGTCATTACGCTGCTGTCGGGACGAGCGGCGCTGTGGGGAACAGCCGTATGGGAGCAGCGACATCGTTGTCTGGATTCATTCCAAACTTTCAGTAAGGAACTCAGGAAGGTGTTTAATCACGTTGTGTCTGGCAAAGAGGCGGCCAGGGTGTTGGCAGATCTACGGCAGCACGACAGGTCGGTGTTGGACTACTCCATCCAGTTCCGGGCGCTGGCAGCGGAATGCAGCTGGAATGACAAGGCGCAGTGGGACATGTTTCTGTATGGGTTGGCAGACCGTTTCCAGGACGAAATATACACTCGGGACTTACCTGCTACATTGGATGGGTTGATTGACCTGGCCATTCGAGTGGACGCACGGCTATAGCATCGGGATTGTCGGAGACAGAGAGACCGGGTTCCAAACATGGAGAATCGTTCTACCACTCCTCCTTACGAAATGGTCGGTACCTCACTCGATCCCGAACACATGCAGGTGGGCAGAGCTCACCTCTCCCTGGAGGAGAAGGAGCATCGTCGAGCACAGGGACTGTGTCTATACTGTGGAGCAGCTGGGCATTTCACAGTAAAGTGCCCGGTAAAGTCAGGGCCCATCAGTAGCAGGGAGGTTACTGACGGGTGCCATTTCCCTGTGTGAATCCTCCCGAGAATCAACGCTCCTCCTGGTCAGACTGCAGTTGGCCACCTCTCACCATCTGTGCAATGCTCCGGTGGACTATTGGGCGGAGGGAAGCTTCATTGATCAAGGTCTGGCCCACAGACTCGGAATCCCCATCTTTCCATCACACAACCCCTCGCTGTCAACGCTCTGGGCGGTCAACTCCTGTCCTCCGTCACACACTTTACTGGACCGTTGAGTCTTGTCACGTCTGGCAACTACGTGGAAGAGATTCGCTTCCTTCTCATTGACTTGGCAGGTGCTCGAGTGGTTTTGGGGCATCCCTGGCTCACACTACATAACCCTCACATAAACTGGCGGTGAAGAACTGTGATGCATCTTGTTTGGTGTCTGCTTGTTCTTCTGTGTCTTGTTCTGTGTTGCAGGAGAAGCAGACGGACCTGTCTTAACTTTCCCAGGTTTCTTATCGACCTGAATGAAGTGTTCAGTAAGTCCCGGGCTGCTTCTCTTCCTCCGCATCGTCGTTAATAGAGAAGATGTGCAAATCCACTTCATTTTCAGCGTTTTTTGGCGCATCTTCTCAGTTAACAACGGCTCTGTGAAGTAACAGCTGTTCTATGTGAAATCATGCACCTGATGGAATTAACCGCTGATTAGAGAACTGGCTTTACTGACGAGATGCGCATTAACGATCGGCCGATCATGATCGGAGCACCCCTACCTATGATTGTGCCATAGAGTTATTGCCAGGTACATCTCCGCCTAAGGGCGGGCTATACTCACTTTCCGCTACGGAAAGGGAGGCCATGGAGAAATATATTTCTGATTATCTAGCAGCAAAACTCATCTGCCCTTCCTCTTCTCCTGCAGGGGTGGGATTTTTCTATGTGGGTAAGAAGGATGGTACCCTGCATCCTTGTATTTTCTATCGAGGGCTGACCAACATCACGGTAAAGAACACTTATCCCTTGCCATTGATGTCTTCAGCCTTCGAGAGACTGCAGGGAGCCTCCTTATTCACAATCATTTGGTCGGCATCAGGGAGGGAGATGAGTGGAAGACCACTTTTTACACCCCCAGGGGGCACTTTGAATACATGGTCATGCATGTCCTTCGGCCTGTCCAACTCCCCAGCAGTATTCCAGGCACTAGTTAATGATGTGCTGAAAGACATGGTCGATCAATTTCTATATGTTTACCTGGATAACATATTGAAATATTCTTTGTCTCTCCAGGAACAGGTTCAGCATGTCAGACGAGTGCTTCAGAGGTTGTTAGAGAATGGACTTTTTGTCAAGGCGGAGAAATGCATTTTTCATGCACAGTCTGTCCCCTTTCTAGGATTTATTGTGTCATCTGAGGGGATGCGCATGGATCCTGACAAGATTCAGGCAGTGATAAATTGGCCAACTCCAGATTCCCACAAGGCCCTGCAGAGGTTTCTGTGCTTTGCCAATTTTTACCGGCGTTTCATTCGCAATTACAGCCAGCTAGCCATGCCTCTGACTGCCTTGACCTCCACCATGACAACCTTCAGGTGGCCTAGCGCAGTTGTAAGACTTCTACCCAAACTCCAGCGGGGCTCCTTCAGCCGTTGTCAGTCCCTTCGAGATCCTGGTCACACATTGCGCAAGATTTTGTCAGAGGCCTCCCTGCTTCCCAGGGTAACATGGTGGTGTGAACTGTGGTGGACAGTTTCATCCCTCTGCCCAAATTACCTTCTGCCAGAGAAACAGCGGTTACTGTCCTAGACCACGTTTTTCGTATTCATGGCCTCCCGACGGAAGTTGTCTCTGACAGGGGTCCCAAGTTCATATCCAAATTTTGGAGAGAGTTTTGTCAGTGTCTTTCCTCTGGGTTCCACCCCCAGAATAACGGTCAGACAGAGAGGGTCAACCAAGAGTTGGAGCAAGGGTTACTATGTTTAGCGTCACAGAATCCGTCCTCTTGGAGTCAGCATATATCTTGGGTTGAGTGTGCTCATAACTCATTACCAGTGTCGTCCATGGGCCTATCTCCATTTGAATGTAGTTTAGGGTACCAGCCACCAATTTTCCCCAGTCTGGAATCCAAAGTCACAGTCTCCTCTGCTCACAAAGGGTCTGCAGAGGTGCAGACACATCTGGAGAACAGCCAGGGTGACTCTCCTCCAGGTGGGGTTGCGCACCAAGGCCAAGGCCGATCGTCACCGGTCAAAGCTTCCCATCTACATCATTGGTCAAAAGTGTGGCTTTCATCTACCGATATTCCACTCCGCTCCATTTGTATAAAGCTTGCTCCCAAATTCATTGACCCGTTTACCATCACCAAGATCCTTAGTCCGGTGATGGTCCGCCTGAAACTTCCTCCGGCATACCGGAGAATTCATCCCATTTTTCATGTTTCCAAAATGAAGCCCCTCATTCGTTCTGCTATTAATCTGCCTGCCCTGGTTCCCCCACCTCCGTGAATCATAGTTTGGGAACCCGCTTATTTGGTTAGTCGTATTCTGGACTCAAGGTGGAGGGGATGTGGATTCCAGTGCTTGGTGGACTGGGAGGGCTACGGTCAGGAGGAGAGAAGATGGGTTCCTGCCCGGGACATATTGGATCACTCCCTTATTGATGACTACAATCGACAGGTGACGCTCCTAGAGGGTGGGGTAAAGTCATGGTTTGCAGGTTCATCTGCTCATTCTGCATTGCTGCTCTGATTGTCTATCAGCGTCAGCTATTGCTGACAATCAATCAGAGCAGCGAAATGTGCGTCTTGTTCTGTTGGTCTACTTATAGTCCTGTGTTTATCTTGTCCTTCGTCAGATCGTTGTTACTGCTTCTCTGTTGTCTCGCTCTATGCTGTGTCCTCCAGTTCCAGTTGTGTTGGAGTTTCCTGCCATTAGTGCTAGTGTCTGGGACTGTTTACTCGAGTTGGCGGAGACTCGTACCTACTGTCTGACCTTGTTTGTTCTCTTGAGCATTTAAATAAACGCCATTATTTATTCACAGCTGGATCCAGTGTTTCTGTCCCTGACAGATATCCCATTTCCTG
Organism: Carassius auratus; assembly: GCF_003368295.1. Classification (NCBI taxonomy): domain Eukaryota; kingdom Metazoa; phylum Chordata; class Actinopteri; order Cypriniformes; family Cyprinidae; genus Carassius; species Carassius auratus. The sequence goes on along the minus strand of NC_039256.1, from coordinate 1,032,651 downwards.
TGAACATATGCTCTACTGAATCAAAAACACCTGCTATATCATAATCAAATGACAGATCCCATAAGAAAAGAACATTTATTGTCTATCATTTCTCCTTGCTGGTATTCTGCATTGTGACCAAATGTAGTTTCAAATCTTTTAAGTCACAGCTTCTCTGATTTTTCTAGAGGGTTTGGTCAGAAATGTCTCGCTGTGTCTGGAACACAAAGAATGCTATCAAAAGATATACAGTATGTATGGAACTCAAAAGGAGAACTTTTCAAGAATCTCCATGCAGCTCTTTTCAACACAAATACATAGTTATCACACATATCATTAAATTTGGGCAATCTCCAAAAAAAAAAAAAAAAACACTATCTATGATAGTCAACAGTTCAGTTTACCTTCCATTTCAACTTTAAAATCTCATTCTCTATTCTTCAAACTCTGGCACGTGCTCACGATGAGCTGTCACTGTGTAAAAAGAGCTGCACCGTCATCAGATTCTCAAAGATGTTTTTGGTGGGGCACAGATGATCCAATTAAATCATGTCTTCAATGCCATACTTGCTCTTTTATGACCTTTATATAAGAACTTAGCTCATTTGTACATCCTCATGTTTTGTCACTGTCTCACCTGAGCTGACCTTCAGTCCTCCACCCAGCACATAAAATGATTTGATGAGCACAGCCATTTGCTTTCATTTACCTCAGCCGTTGTTGATGTGTCTACCAGCTTGTTTTATAGTGTCTTCAATTTCCCAGGAAACAGTAAAATCCCTTGATAACATTGCGATTGGGGAAGTTGCACATACATCAGCTGATGCAAGAAAGATGCAAGGTTCTCTGTGAGTAATAACTCGTAAGTAAAAGAATTATAAGATCAAATGACGTCTAGTAAAACACCAGTTCTGACAAAAATAAATGACTTCATCATTAGGATTTCCCCTACCTTCCATGCAGATATTAAAAGTGCATTTTGCTCTTATCAGGACTCATGCAAAGCCGATAGATGAAGAGCTTTTACGATGACTGAACTCAACCTTTTCAAAAGGTTCCACACCCTCCCCATGTTACGATCTTCTGCACATGTTGCTATTTTAACAGCACAATCAAATCAGATCCTGAACAATGATCAGTTGGGTTTTCTTGGCACGGGATTCACGTGTTGGAAACACCTGTTAATGCTAATGGTTTTCCAAAATATGATCCAATAATGCAATAATGCATCAGGAATAGATTTTAATGGCATTTGATGGAAAAAAGGATAAATATCAGCATCACTTGCACTGCGGACTTGATCTGGAAAGAATATTGAGTGTATTTTTGTAATTGTGTGTCTTGTAGTTGCTGAGATGCAAGATTATTTTTATGTTGTGATATATGTGGGACAAAGTATTCAGTATTATTCTTTGGTCCATTTTATAAGCCAATATTTGGGCTGATGGTTGAAAAAGATATGGGCCTCTATTGTTTGGTTGACATAGAAACGTGACTTTATTTATGTGACGTGAGCGTGACATGAAAGTGGTCTTTTTAGTCTTGCATGAGTCTTGAAAATCAATCCATTTCCAAGTATCTTTGATCATTGGGAAAATTCTGAACAGTCAATGGATAAATACTGTATATATATATATATATATATATATATATATATATATATATATATATATATATATATATATATATATGTTTTTTTTTTTTTTTTCAAATGTGCTATTAGTAGTATCTCTGGAAGAATTTTCATTTATATTTTTCATACGTTTTCATACAAATGCAAAAACGCTTTTTGATCTTTTGAAACATGCCTTGATAACACATGAATTTGTTGCTAGGCATGATTTAGTGCTCATCAGTAAAGTTATTAATTTTACACAGTTTGAGGTATCATTCATGTCTGTAGCATGTTACAGTAGGTTTGCTCATATCACAGCCCCTAAAGATGTCACAAATTGCATTTATTTTTAGTAGGAGTAGTAGCAGATGCTTATAGTGTTCCCTGAGTGGTCCACTTAATGTTACACCTAAAGCAGTCATAATTTGCAAAAGATTTGAGTACACAACTTTTCAAAAAGGTTTGATTATTTATTTGATTCTTGTTTAATAATAGGCCAACAGCAAAGAGTTATTTGTATCACAGTGGATGTTCTGAGGGAGAAAGAAATGAAAGGCATGCTGGGAAAGTGTGTGTCAGCTTCAGTTTACTGCTTCCACTAGGATACAGCTTGTTATGTTCTGGCCTCTTTGCTTACTCAGTGTTTATACTGTCTCCTTAGCTTTCCAAGTCAGGCCTAATATCATCTGTCAGTGAGCCACTTGGAGGTATTCTCTCACTGTTTTATCTCTTTTGTTCTCGTTTGACAGCTGATGCTATTGAGGTTGGGAAAATATTCTTCTAGTCACTGAGTGAGAGTGTTTTGACAGTATCTTGAGCAAAGCAAGTGAAGGATTCAACTCAAGAACATCAGGGCTCTGGGTTCAAATACCTATTATGGTGAGACTATTCAATGCAGTTTGAGGTAAATAAGCCAGTTTGATCACAAGTGATCATATTATTATGTTTACAATCTAGAGGCCATATGTTGCAAATGACCTGGCCTGCGTTTTGACTGTTTGATCATAAAGACCATTAATGGCAATGGTTCAACAATCTACTTGGTCTTAGGATGTTTTTGGGAAAGCACAGAGCTGCATGTCAGCTGCATTAAAGGGGTCATGACCTGAGAAATCATATTTGCCTTAATCTTGATCTTGAACACATAAGATGTGAATAAAATGTCGTCCTCTTATTCTTTTTTTAAATTTAAGCATTTCTTTAATCAATTTATTTAATCAAGCTCCAAAAACAGCTTGTCTGGATTATTGTGATGTCACAAGGGGAAAAGCACACAAGAGTGTGTGTGTTGGGGGGCTGGGGTTGTTTGTATGTGATTGTGTTGTGTCCTGCCACCCTTATGTGCATAACCTCTATGTGGATTAATTAAAGACTCTTTATGTTCATCTTCGCGCTCTCATTCTACACCGCACCTGTGAAAAATAAGTTAATATTTGTGAGCTGGGGAATTCAGTTTACTGGTCTGCATGTAAATGTGCTCATTGTCTCTTGTCTACACTGGATACAGTATACAGATGCACATTCAGTCACTGATGTACCCCATGCACTTGAGATTGCTGAGAACGAGACAAATTGAAGAGCAAAAGAACATGTATACAGCTGTTTGCATTTTTTGTACATAATTCAGATGAATCCCAGCATCAGGAACAAGTGGACAGTTTATGTTTGTTGGAGCATTTTACTGCAAAATGTTTTGTAGATTTTGTAGAAGTGCAATGGGTAACACTTTAGAATAAGGTTCCATTAGTTAATGTTAGTTAATGTATTAATTAACATGAACAAACAATGAATAATACATTTATTACTGTATTTATTCATCTTCGTTAATGTTAGTTAATGAAAATACAGTTATTCATTGTTAGTTCATGGTAATTCACAGTGCATTAACTAATGTTAACAAGCACAACTTTTGATTTAAATAATGCATTAGTAAATGTTGAAATTAACATGAACTAAGACTTATAAATGCTGTAGAAGGATTGTTCTTGCTTAGTTCATGTTAACGAAAGTAGTTAACTAACATTAACTAATGGAACCTTATTCTAAAGTGTTACCGTGCAATGTAATGGAAAGTTCACAAATTTAAGAATATAATTTGATTATGCTTTGTCTTTAAATGATGCAGCAGCCCACTTCAAACAGATAATTTCTGAGAGATCTTCAGAATTAGGGTTGGAAAATATTAAAATGGTTAAAAGAAATCCATGTCATTAAAGGAAACTGTTTTGTTTCCACTATCTAGGCAACAATAAAGAAATTTAAATCAACTTGGGATGGTGACAATTAACCTGGAATAGTACCTGTGTATGCATTAATCCACACACTGTGAGGAAGATGGTTTATGTAGCCAAACTTTCTGTAAGAATCGCAGTTGAAGAATGCAGATGCTAGTAGGATTTACTTATACAGTATAAGTGCAATTTTGGGAAGATTGCCATAAAAAATGTGTCACCAAACAACAAACTCATGCACCATAGTTGAATTTGATGTATACATAAAGATAGCCATGGAAAGTGCCTCATTCCTATTATGTAGTATTTTTTCATTCAAACCTTTATTTAACCAGGATAAAAAAAACTCCTTGAGATTAAAAATCTCTTTTACAAGAGTGTCCTGGCAAGGGGCAGCAACGTAGTTTCAAATAAATACATAGACTATAACAAGTAAGTGCACTGACACACTTTCACTCATAATATTCAAACAACGTCATCATTTTTTATAAAAAAAAAAAAAAAACCTGGGTCCTAAATATATTTAAAAACAATGACAGACAGACTGGCTTTCTGCAAGGTCCTTTAAAAAGCCTTTAAAATAATTAAGTGAGACCAACTCCTTCAACTGTAGTTCCTTCTGAAGCTGATTCCATGCAGATGGTGCTGCAACATTAAAAGCTAATTTGCCAATGGTGTTTTTATATGGGGTTATTTAATGGTGTGGGGCCTTTAGACAACTTGTTGGAATACATGGCCAAAAAGCACCAACAGATAATTGGGCTTGTGGTTGCAGTAGATCTTCCAACAGGACAGTGATCCAAAGGAAAAGGGTTTAGTGACCACAGAATGAAGGTTTCCATGGACAGCATTCTCGTGACCCGAACCTCACAGAAATCCAGAGGGATGAGCTGTGCATTAGCCCTGCGATGATCTGGCCATCCAGTCTGGATTTTTCCCTTCATATGGCCTGGGACACAAGCTCCAGCATTCTGACGAGCCTACATAGGACAAACGGTTTGGAAATGTTCCCTCCAGTCATAATGTCATTATTGTCAGGGTTCTGTCACTTCAGTCTAGTGTTATTCATGGTTTTGTGACAGAGCCCTGATACTCTCCTCATGTCATTGTTTTCATGTGAGCATGCGGCTTCGAGACTGCTCGAGCCGTGCACTCTTGTCCGCTTGTCCTGTTTCTTGTTGGAGCATGGTGATCGGCACTCATGTTTTGCTGAGTTTCGGTTTTGTGTCGGGGACCGGCTTGCGATTGGTTAGCTGGCCATGTGCTTGTGTTTTTGTTTTGTGTGAGCACATGGCTTTTGTCTTAGTCCCTATGTGCCATGTGCTCCCGTCAATTGTCTTGACACCACCCATCTTGTTACCTGATTATTGATGATTATTGATTTTCCCCACATGTGTTCCCTCGTTACCCTCCTCATTAGCTCCCTATTTATTGTCCTTGTGTTTGCAGTCTGGTTGCTAGTTCGTCGTTGAATATTTGTCTTTGCCTGATTATTTGTCTTGCCTTGCCTTGCCAGTCCAAATTTGTCTGTTTCCCTTACGGGGTAGTTTTTGTTTGTTTATTTTATTATTACTACTATTAAAGAGCCCTTCTCTCTGCATCATTGAGTCCTCGCCTCATCCCTCTACCCAAACCCTGACAGTACGAACTAGCCAGTATGAGGACTCAGCGGAAGAAGGGTTTGCACCGTCCACCAGCCTCCACTCTCTCCAGCCCCCACTATCAACACATGCTCCAGTTTAAGACTTTGATCTCTCTCCATCAACAAGGGACTGGTGTGAGGGATTTTGCCCTGGAGTTCAGTGGTACTGCAGAGGGATTGGAGTTTAATGATGCGGCCCTCAACGACCTCTTCAATTACGACCTTGTTGAGCCTCTCAGCTGGTGGAGAATGAGGGGGCTGGACCACCTGTCATTTGGGGAATTTGTGGAGTTCGTGGCATGTTCCCCAGCTAAGGAGGCTGCAGTGCTGCCTGTGGTGCCCGTCAAAGCTGCAGTTCCCCCTGTGGTGGATGAAGGAGCTGCAGTACCCCCAGAGGTGACTTGCGACACTGCAGAACCCCTAGAGGTGAACGAAGAGACTGCAGCACCTCACTCTTGTAGTCGGAGGAGGGGAAAGAAGAGAAATGGCTCTTCCCCGCCACTGCCAGAGGTGCCTGCAGTGCCCCCAGAGGAGCCTGATGAGGCTGCAGGCCCCCAGAGGTGCCTGATGAGGGTGCAGTGCCCCCAGAGGAGCCTGATGAGGCTACAGGCTCCCAGAGGTGCCTGATGAGGGTGCAGCGCCCCAGTCTCGGAGATGGAGGAGGAGAAGGAGAAAGGCTTGCTCCATCCCACATGGCCCTGAGGCCATTCAGGAGCCCCCTGCTGGCCTGGAGACCATTCCAGTCATGCCCAAGCTCCTTGCCCTGCCGGCGCCCCCCAAGCTCCTTGCCCTGCCGGGGCCCCCCAAGCTCCTTGCCCTGTCGGTGCCCCCCAAGCTCCTTGCCCTGCCGGTGCCCCCCAAGCTCCTTGCCCTGCCGGCGCCCCCCAAGCTCCCTGCCCTGATGCCGACTCTGTCTAAGCTCCCTGCCCTGATGCCGGCTTTGCTCTTGATGAGTGCCTTGCCAGTTTTGCCCTTCCTATCTGTCGGGGTCCCTGTTTGATAGGTGGCGTCCCTTTGGAGGGGGGCTAGTGTCAGGGTTCTGTCACTTCAGTCTAGTGTTATTCATGGTTTTGTGACAGAGCCCTGATACTCTCCTCATGTCATTGTTTTCATGTGAGCGCGTGGCTTCGAGACTGCTCGAGCCATGCACTCTTGTCTGCATGTCCTGTTTCTTGTTGGAGCGTGGTGATCGGATCCCGGCACTCATGTTTTGCTGAGTTTCGGTTTCGTGTTGGGGACCAGACACTCGCGCTCCATGTTCTGTTTTATTGTGGTAACGTGTGGTCTCAAAGTGTTGTCTTGTATTGTTGCACACAGCTCGAGTTATTGGCTGTGTGCTTTCTTGTTCTATTTTGTCTTGTGCTGTCGCACGCAGCTTAGTTTTTACTGGCTGCGTGCTGTCTTGTGTGAACACGCGGTTTATGAGCTTGCTCATTAGCTGTGTGTTTGTGTCTAATCCAAGCACATGGCTTGCGATTGGTTTGCTGGCTATGTGCTTGTGTTTTTGCTTTGTGTGAGCACATGGCTTTTGTCTTAATTCCTATGTGCCATGTGCTCCCGTCAATGGTCTTGACCCCACCCATCTTATAACCTGATTATTGATGTAATTTTCCCCACGTGATCCCTCGTTACCCTCCTCATTAGCTCCCTATTTATTGTCCTTGTGTTTGCAGTCTGGTTGCTAGTTCGTCGTCGAATATTTTTCTTTGCTTATCATGCCTTGCCTTGCCTTGCCAGTCCAGATTTGTCTGTTTCCCCTACGGCGTAGTTTTTGTTTGTTTATTTTATTATTACTACTATTAAAGAGCCCTTCTCTCTGCATTATTGAGTCCTCGCCTCATCCCTCTACCCAAACCCTGGCAATCATGACCTAGTAGCCTCTGGCGGCTTTCTACATCTAGGCTACATGGAAAGAAAATCTTATTATTATTGAAATCTTAAGGATTTCCAAACGAGCATACAGGACCTTGAACATTCCACCACTCAAAAAACACAATGATGGTTACATTCAACATCAAATCAAGGCAATGAGATAAACAATAATAAAAATGTCAAAAAGGCTGCTAACCCCTAGTGTGGAATATGGCCTTTTTTAAAGTGTTCTAATCACACACAAATCTGTAGCAGTCATTAAAGGGTGTATGTCAGTATAAAATCACTCAGTTCCTCTTGACCAATGCCTTCTCATCCCACACACCTGCAGTATACATTACTGAGTGGATATACAGGGAAAAGAACTGTGTGTGAAAATGGCTAATCTTTCCAGACAAAGTGAGAGTGTAGTTGTGTTCAGTGCACTATTAGCTGAGAGCCACAGTGATGCAGGGCTGCTGGGGACGAGACTGTATGTTCAGCTGGCTGTGCAAGATGTTTATGCACCCCCCCCCCCAGCTCCCTGTGTGCAAAGGAGCTGCTAACACTAACCCAGTACTCCCATTTCTGAGGCATATATGTACCCAGCTGCCCTGCTCATTTTCCAGAGCTCTCTTCTGGTGCTGGTAGCACACACTAGGTTAAGTCAGCTGTCTGTCTGAATGTGGACAATAAAGGGCTGAGTACTGAATGCATGTTTAAGTGCCACTCACTGGACATTTCACTTTGAATCTGCTACAATACATACAATAAGGTACATAGTATTGATGTAGTAGAAACTTCGCCACAAGGACGCTTTCATTGAGCTTGGGTTGAGCTGTGATGACTGTGCTATGTTAATTACAACATTAGTACATTAACTGTGAGTAATTGCTCTGATACTCTTCAAGTGAAATTAGAAAATGAACCGGTGTGGCCAATGCAAAGGTATTTTGAGTTTGTTTCTGTGGGTTAGAATTATCAAACGTTCTACCATTCCACTGATCCAAGATGCAGAGGCAATATGAAAGTGTTTCCTCTCTGAAACCAACTTTAATGTAAACATGCCTCATTTCAGAATCTATATGAGCAAGGCTTGAGTGGAGTGTGGAAAATGTGTTTTTATTTTGTTGAATAGGACACATCTGGATGCAAAAGTAACTTGTACAAGTTTTAAGACCTGGATACTAATGGAGAAACAGTGATTAACAGTATGCTTATTACAAGTTCCATCCATGAAGAAACCTAAAGTTAAGCACTTCACCAAAGGATTTTACAGATCACTCCTTGCTGGGCTCAAACCACAGCTGCCTAACAGTTTATTAATTGTTTACACAAATCATTCCATGATAAAAACTAACTGAAATGAGTGGCAAAATAAAAGCTGATTTACCCCATCGAGACACTGTGGTAATGCAAATTAGGCATTTTCTCCAATCATTTTCCCCAGTTTCACTGAATGACCAAACGTCTCCCGGCTTAATGTCCCATCTGTGAAGCCCATCATATGAACCCATCCCATTTATTCCAGGAGTTTCCTATCTTTATGAAAAAGCCATCACTGTCACGCTTCTTAATCCCTAGGCTTTCATTATTCCTGGGAAGTTTGCAGTCACCATAGAAATCAAAAGAACGAAACAGTAAAACAAAACAAGAAAGGGGCAATCATCACAGAAAGGAAAAAGTGGACAAAGAAAAAAGAAATACAAAGAAGGGAACAATCGGGAAAATTCTCCAAAGGTCAAAGCACTGGTTTCGAGAAAAAAAAAAAAAAAAAGCCAGCCATGAAAGTGTCAATGTGCAGTGTGTGACGCACTGCTGAAGCTGGGTTCGCCTGCTGTAGCAAATGGGTCTCAGGGGCTCTTTTATTTCTGAAGCTTGACTGCAATTTGGAGAACGAATACAGTGGTCCCGTGCAATGATGTGCCAAAGTTGACAGCCTTCTGGAGGAGTGATACAGGGGTGGACCTATACACCCCATCCTATGAGTTGATCTCCAGAGGTGTGCATCCAAGCCGTGCTGCTTGATGTCGCCGCCGCCCATGTTGGGGGCCCATCCGAGCTGCATTTAATTGCAGCGACACTCTCTTTCCATCGACTCGGCTCAGACAGCTGATTTATTCCCAGGCAGGGTCTGGTCCCCATTGATAGACCAGTAAATGCTTTGACAAGAAAAGTGTTTCTAATGAATTGTGGCCATAGAAACCAACAAATCAAAGCAAGGAATGAAAACAAATTGGTTTTGGGGGACATCAAAAAGGATCCAAACTGCTGAGACAATTTCCCCCGATAGCTACGGTTGTTTGGCCCGTAATAAGAAACGATTTTACAGAATGGTAACGTAAAATCATAATCTGCTTATTGTGAAGTGTTAATGGGTGAAACGGAGGGCAAAAATGTGGCATGCTTATGAATCAGCCAACAGCCTTTGTTCACTTACAGACCAAAACCTCATACACCCACTGAGTGTCTAGGTGAAAAGATCCACAATTACTCTTCATTCAAATGTCAGGTTGTGAAATGCCTAACACCAGTGAGATAATGAGATAAATATGTATTCTCCATACGTTGATTCTTCCATGGTAGCACACATGTATTTTGACCCTTTTGTTTTGAGTAAAATGAAGACAGTGTTGCAGGTATATCTAAGGCTCAAGTTAGTGAAGGGAAACAATCGTTGTTTGCTGCAAAATTATTTTTTTTGTTAACTTAGTAACACGTTTTTGAGTCTTCACATTAGGGGTGCTATTTTTGTAGTCAGCAGAATTTTGCAGCTTGTGTAGTGTTTCAAATTAGTCGCTTATGCAATTCCATTTGGTCATGTGTGAATTTATGCATGCTAATTAATGCAACTGAAAAACACAAGTCTTTGTGGCAAATAGTAAAATCTATATGAGTTGCTCAATGTTAGAAATTGTTACACAAGGAGACTCAGACACAGAGAGTTAGAAAAATACAAGTGTTGTTTATTTAGAGAGAAGAGGTTGATGGTAATGGCAGGTAAGTAATGAAGTCAATATCACTTTAGGGAAGATGAGGAATGTAATCGTATAACTTGGGGTTCACAGGAGAGCGTGAAAGGGGGACTGAGGACACCTCAGACGAAGGGGAAACTGGGGAATCCATGGAGCTGAGAACTTGAATGGACACAGGAGGAAACACAGAAGGTAAGTAAAGCATTTAGGTAAGTTCTTCAATGAATCACACAAATATCAGAGAAAGAATCCACTTCGTACATGATCCGTGACAGGTGCGTGTTATTAGAACTCAGGTGATGGTGTTCGCTGTGATTGGGACGAGGCTGAGACTGGCTGGTCTGTGACAGAAATATTATAATTCCATACTGGTAATTCAACTCAAATTGTGAAACTTGAGTATTAAATAAATTCAATGCACACAGACTAAAGAAAGTCTCTGGTTATTTTAATTGTGATGATTTTGGCTCACATTTAACTAAAAACCCACCAATTCACTATCTAAACAAATTAGAAATACTTCATAAAATCAATTAAAAAAAATGTAAAAAAAAGTTTTTAGTTTAAAATTTTAGTGAATTGTTGGCCTTTTGGGAAGTATGTGTATTTACCGTACATGTACTCAATACTTGGTAGGGGCTCCTTTTGCTTTAATTTCTGCCTCAATTCGGCGTGGCATGGAGGTGATCAGTTTGTGGCACTGCTGAGGTGGTCTGTAAGGTTGGGTACATATGGAACTGGTATGAAACGAACTGAATCAGAAAGCAGATTTAGGTGCCTCATTTTGGTGCTTCTTAAATGCCTGAGCGATTGATTGAAATATTAGTCCTGGTTCTCAGAAATTTACACAAGAAGCATGGGTGTCGCTAGGCTTTTTTAGTGGGGCTATAGCATTTAGCTTCATAAACTGTACACAAATTCGCTATCGCCTCAGATTCAGTCCCCTTAAATTTCATATGCAAATGGCGGCAGACCTGTCCTCCTCCCCATCTTTCAGCACACTCTTCAATCCACAGACTGCGGCGGAGCAGCGTGAGCGGACTCAAACAGAAACAAAGGACACAAGGTGTGTTTATCAATAGATTGATAGAATATCTGTGCAGTTCTTTGTCATAAATACAATTTACAAAACGTCACGAGGGAGCAATCGGTTTCCTATCTACTGTAAAGTTTTCGCTCAATTCAGCGCTCATCACACCACAGTGAAAATCTAGCCCTTAACACACATGAACGCATAGTTTAATTATACTTATTTAAAAATACTTAATTTAATTATATGTACTTTATACATACACTACTGTGCAAAAGTCTTAGTCTTATGCAGTCTGTTGTCAGACTGCTTGTGCATTCAACAATCTCACTAGATTATTATTAAAATTAATGGCAAAATTAATGTAAACTGATATTTCCTACTGACATACTACAGCAGAAGATATAAACATCTGGCTTAAAACCCTTTTTGGGGGTAAAATTACTAATGTGCTTAAGACTTTTGCACAGTACGGTACTTTACAAATGATACTGTTGCTACTTTATCAAAAATGACCATACAGTTTTTCACTTTATCAACTGAAAAGACAGTAGGTGCGTTTACATGGACACTTTTTGCTTCCATAGGAATGAATTCATTCTGATTGATGAATCCGAACATAGTGTTTACATGATTGGATTTACTCTTTTGACATGCACACGCTGCATGAATATACACAGCTTCCTGCTGCTGTTTTAAAAAGCACACATATTTATCTACTTCGGGTCCTAATTAGGCGACGACCAGCACATGAACTGTTGTGCTGCTTAACTTTACCTTAGCAAAAAAAAAAAAAGGAGTAAAAGTGCCTCTTCCCACACCCAAAACTAGACATCTGTTGATGAGAGTAGCCGCATTTCCACTGTGGGGTCAGTGCAAGCCAGGGCTTAAAGCGGGCCGGGCGGGGCTCATAGCCCCGGGCCAGTAGCACGAGGCCAGAATAGCGCAGGGTTTCCACAGTGGAGCTTGAAACAACGCTGCGCGTCACTAAAACACGCCCTTTACACGCCTCTCAGAACAACGTCATGCAACCTCAAAATTTCACCAACAAAGAGAAGTTATCAGAAAACTAAGTAATAAGTCACTGGAACATGTGCGATCACAAAAAGAAACTGATAAAAGCGTCCGTTTGTTTGCATGCTTTGTTATATACAGTATTGTTCAAAATAATAGCAGTACAATGTGACTAACCAGAATAATCAAGGTTTTTCATATATTTTTTTATTGCTACGTGGCAAACAAGTTACCAGTAGGTTCCAGTAGATTCTCAGAAAACAAATGAGACCCAGCATTCATGATATGCACGCTCTTAAGGCTGTGCAATTGGGCAATTAGTTGAATTAGTTGAAAGGGGTGTGTTAAAAAAAATAGCAGTGTGGCATTCAATCACTGAGGTCATCAATTTTGTGAAGAAACAGGTGTGAATCAGGTGGCCCCTATTTAAGGATGAAGCCAACACTTGTTGAACATGCATTTGAAAGCTGAGGAAAATGGGTCGTTCAAGACATTGTTCAGAAGAACAGCGTACTTTGATTAAAAAGTTGATTAGAGAGGGGAAAACCTATAAAGAGGTGCAAAAAATGATAGGCTGTTCAGCTAAAATGATCTCCAATGCCTTAAAATGGAGAGCAAAACCAGAGAGACGTGGAAGAAAACGGAAGACAACCATCAAAATGGATAGAAGAATAACCAGAATGGCAAAGGCTCAGCCAATGATCACCTCCAGGATGATCAAAGACAGTCTGGAGTTACCTGTAAGTACTGTGACAGTTAGAAGACGTCTGTGTGAAGCTAATCTATTTTCAAGAATCCCCCGCAAAGTCCCTCTGTTAAAAAAAAGGCATGTGCAGAAGAGGTTACAATTTGCCAAAGAACACATCAACTGGCCTAAAGAGAAATGGAGGAACATTTTGTGGACTGATGAGAGTAAAATTGTTCTTTTTGGGTCCAAGGGCCACAGGCAGTTTGTGAGACGACCCCCAAACTCTGAATTCAAGCCACAGTACACAGTGAAGACAGTGAAGCATGGGCATGTTTCTCCTACTATGGTGTTGGGCCTATTTATCGCATACCAGGGATCATGGATCAGTTTGCATATGTTAAAATACTTGAAGAGGTCATGTTGCCCTATGCTGAAGAGGACATGCCCTTGAAATGGTTGTTTCAACAAGACAATGACCCAAAACACACTAGTAAACGGGCAAAGTCTTGGTTCCAAACTAACAAAATTAATGTTATGGAGTGGCCAGCCCAATCTCCAGACCTTAATCCAATTGAGAACTTGTGGGGTGATATCAAAAATGCTGTTTCTGAAGCAAAACCAAGAAATGTGAATGAATTGTGGAATGTTGTTAAAGAATCATGGAGTGGAATAACAGCTGAGAGGTGCCACAAGTTGGTTGACTCCATGCCACACAGATGTCAAGCAGTTTTAAAAAACTGTGGTCATACAACTAAATATTAGTTTAGTGATTCACAGGATTGCTAAATCCCAGAAAAAAAAAATGTTTGTACAAAATAGTTTTGAGTTTGTACAGTCAAAGGTAGACACTGCTATTTTTTTGAACACACCCCTTTCAACTAATTGCCCAATTGCACAGCCTTAAGAGCGTGCATATCATGAATGCTGGGTCTTGTTTGTTTTCTGACAATCTACTGAACCTACTGGTAACTTGTTTGCCACGTAGCAATAAAAAATATACTAAAAACCTTGATTATTCTGGTTAGTCACATTGTACTGCTATTATTTTGAACAATACTGTATTCAAATTCAAAAGCATCGATGTTTTAACTATAGAATAAGTGATGCATTGATCATATTGTTTTAATTTATCAGGACTCAAAATTATTCACACATAAATACACTTTTTTATATTTTATTTATTTATTTTTAACGCTCATGAAAATAGCCTGCTTATTCAGCCGAGTCTGTTTCTGTTTATTAGCCACAGTAGGCCTCACATTTAGAATGAATGATAATATCTCTATTTTTATCAAAGCTCCCGAACAAAAAAACATTATTAGGCTATATTCTTTTATGATAGGCAACGTGAGAAAAACTCTCGAGACGAGGCTTGTGACAAATAATATAAGTTACTTAATAAATATACGACTGTGATAGAGAATAAGAAGCTGACGTCTGATTTCTTCAAGCGGTCATATTTTACCATGTTTACTATGGTAACAAGTTTAGCGTCCATATCTTTTTCATCGCTTATAAATATTTCTGCCTTGTATGGTGATTATAATCCACAATGGATCAAGTTATTTCAAACACTCGCTGCTGACTGAAAGAGAGTTTTGAGCTTGATTTATTTTAAAAAAGAGTTTAATGCTGGTGTTAAAGCTGTTATCTTTCTGAAATGATTCTCAGCGCAGACTCTTTTATAAAAGCTCCCAAACAAAAATCATTATTATATTTTGATGATATGCAACGTGGAGCTAAACTCACGAAACGAGACGACAGATAAAATGTTACTTAATAAATACACAATTGTGATAGAGAATAAGAATCTGACGTCTGATTTATCCAAGCGGTCATTTTTAACGTTTACTATGGTAACGTTAATGTTTAGCGTGCATAGTCTTTTACATCGCTTATAAATATTTCTGCCTTGTTTAGTGATTATAATCCACATCGGATCAAGTTATTTCAAACACTTGCTGCTTACTAAGAGTGAGTTTTAAGCTCAACTTATTTTAAAACGTCTTTAATGCTGGTGTTAAAGCTGTTATCTTTCTGAAATTATCCGCGCTGACGCTCTCCAGACACGGAGAAACTCCGCCTTTGTTCATAACTCCTCCTCTAGTCCCAGCTGGCCCGCTTTGGCCCAAGGATTTCGTCGGGCCGAAAAAAACAGGCCGTTGGCCCCGAGGAAACCCCGGCGAGGCACGATCAAGCCCCGGAAGTGACAGTGGAAACGCGACTGGCCCTGGCACGCACTAGCACGCCCGGTCCTAGCTCGATAGTGGAAACACGGCTAGTCTTAATGGATTTCTCAGACATTCACTCACTCAAGGCAAAATATGGCTTTAATTTGTCTTGGAATTTTTAACTGCCCCGTAATTTATGGAGAAATTGTGCAAAAGATATGAATATATATTTCAAAAATATGAAAAAAAAACAGGGGACTGGTGGGACGTGGTCGTGTTCCACTTCACATACACTAAATGAAAGGGGAGATTTACAATGACAGGACACTTATGACATTTTATTCACCAGGAAGAACACCTCGTAACGCGCGTCATATGTATTTACGCTATTTCTACATCACTGCGCAGTACTTTCCAGTTTTGTTTTTCAATCCGATCAAGTGTTTAAATGTCCTCTCGCTCGGATTACAAAAGGGATAAACCACCCCTTACAATCTGATCGAAATTTTTGTCAGATCGAGCCAATTGAATCCGACTGACGTGTTTACATGTGACATTTTTATTCTGGTTGTGCTTCTAGTCCTATTTCGTTCGGATTAGAAGGGTCCATGTAAACGCAGCTAGTGACAGACAGCACTAATTTTAACTAAATTTCAGAGTGAAACAGTAGAAACATTATGTGTTTTTTTTTATTAAACAATGACCAGATCATGAAATATATTTATTAGCCTTATAGTAAGAGAAGCTATGGAAATGAGAGCATCCAAGAAGTGTGTGAAAACTATGGATTTATTTTTAATCTTTTTAATGTTCTTTAATGTTATCCTTTTTAAGCTTTTTTATTTATTTATTTATATAGAAGTATAGGTTTAGGCACTGTTTAGGCACTTGTACCATTTTAGAAGTATTGAAATGGCACCGGTATCGTATAAAACCCAATCGATACCCAACCCTATATGGAAGCCCATGTTACTTTGACAGTGTCCTTCAGCTCATCTGCATTTTTTGGTCTCTTGTTTCTCATTCCCCTCTTGGCAATACCCCATAGATTCTCTATGGACTTCAGGTCTGGTAAGTTTGCTGGCCAGTCAAGCACACCAACACCATGGTCATTTAACCAACTTTTGGTGTTTTTGGCAGTGTGGGCAGGTGCCAAATCCTGATGGAAAATGAAATCAGCATCTTCAAAAAGCTGGTCAGCAGAATGAAGCATGAAGTGCTCCAAAATTTCTTGGTAAATGGGTGTAGTGACTTTTCCCAAAAAAACAACACAAGCAGATGACATTGCACCATGAATCATCACAGACCATGGAAACTTAATACTGGACTTCAAGCAACTTGGGGTACGAGCTTTTCCACCTTTCAGCCCGGACTCTAGGATATTGGTTCCCAAATGAAATATATAACTTGCTCTCATCTGAAAAAGGACTTTGGACAACTGGGCAACAGTCTAGTTCTTTTTTCTCCATAGTCCAGGTAAGACGCCTCTGTTGTTCAACAAATTCCTCGACACGTCTGTGTGTGGTGGCTCATGATGCCTTGACCCCAGCCTCAGTCCATTCCTTGTGAAGTTCACTCAAATTCATGAATCAATTTTGCTTGACAATCCTCATAATACTGTGGTTCTCTCGGTTGGTTGTGATTCTTTTTCTTCCTCACTTTTTACTTCCACTCAACCTTCTGTTTACATGCTTGGATACAGCACTCTGTGAACAGCTAGCTTCTTTGGCAATGAATGTTTGTAGCTTACCCTCCCCGTGAAGGGTGTCAATGATTGTCTTCTGGAGAACTGTCAGATCAGCAGTCTTCCCCATGATTGTGTAGCCTAGTGAACCAAACTGAGAGACCATTTTGAAGCCTCAGGAAACCTATGCAGGTCTTTTGAGTTGATATAGTTGATATATTCAAATTTTTTGAGATGTGTCAGCCAAACTCATCACAATTTAAAAAAGAAAGACTTAAACTACGTAAGACTGTGTGCAATGGACTGATTTAATACACGTTTCACAATTTGATGCAGCGGATGTGAAGGACTATAATGCAATAAGAGGTCACTCAAGTACTGAGGAGCTAAACCATTCAGGGTTTTATAAATAATCAGCAAGATTTAAAAATATATACAATGTTTAATAAGGAGCCAATGCAGTGTTGACAAAATCGGACCAATATGGTCACAATTCTTGGAGAACTCTACCTGCTGCATTTTGTACTAGCTGGGTTTTGTTTCTTAAGCGCAAAGAGAAACCACTTTTGAGATGGAAAAATTGGATTTTATAAAGTAAAGCTGAGTATCATAACCATAATTCATAATGATATCTCACAAGGGTAATGTAAAGTGTGAAAAGGTACTGTCCCATTATTGGGCCTTGAGGTACTTCGCACAGCACTTGTGATTGGTATGATACCTAATCATTCACTGCTACAAATTGATGGCCGTCAGATAAGTAAGATTTGCCATCTAATGCCATCGTAATTTTCTAGTCTATTCAAAAGAATGTAGTAAGCAGCACTAAGATCCAGTAGCACTTACAGAGAGATATAACCATGATCAGATGATAAGACCAGGTCATTTGTAACTCCGATGTGAGCAGTCTCAGTACTATGATGTGGTCTAAATCCTGACTAGAAATCCTCACATTTGTTTTATAGCAAATGTGACAAACTCAGCTCCTGGAGGGCCACTGTCCTGCGTAGCTCCTACCCTAATTAAACACAACTGATCCAGCTAATCAAAGTCTTTAGGAGTGCTAGAAACTTCCAGGCAGGTGTTGTGAAGTTTGTTGGAACTTGTTACGTAACACAGAGACAGGATGTAATTGGAAGGCGTGTTTATTGACCAAGCTCAAAAAGTCAGAAAATCACAGTCAGTTCACAGGGTAACACA
Source organism: Carassius auratus (assembly GCF_003368295.1). Taxonomy (NCBI): domain Eukaryota; kingdom Metazoa; phylum Chordata; class Actinopteri; order Cypriniformes; family Cyprinidae; genus Carassius; species Carassius auratus. The sequence goes on along the minus strand of NC_039256.1, from coordinate 1,014,571 downwards.
GGGGATGACACAAGGCTGATGGCACGGTGACATAGGTGAAACCAGCTGGCGCTGCTGATCATCGCTGATCAGTGACCACGCCCATAGACACACACATAACAACACGATAGACGAGAGAGAGAGAGTGAATTCATGAACCGTGACAGTACCCCCTTCCCCTACGAATGCCTCTTGGCGTTCCCTGACGGTCTTACCTGACGATTGTAATCATCGATCAGAGAGTGATCCAGAATGTCTCTAGCAGGAACCCAACTTCTCTCCTCTGGACCGTAACCCTCCCAGTCCACCAGGTACTGAAATCCGCGTCCCCTCCTTCTTGAGTCCAGAATACGGTTAAGCAAATAAGTGGGTTCCCCATCTACGAGACACGGCGGGGGAGGAACCGGGACAGGCGGATTAATGGGTGCCCAAAACACGGGCTTGATTTTAGATACATGGAAGGCGGGGTGAATTCTCCTCTACGTGGGAGGAAGTTTGAGGCGGACTGCCACCGGACTAATGATCTTGGTGACAGGAAACGGGCCAATAAATTTGGGAGCAAGCTTATTAGAGACGGAGCGGAGAGGAATGTTCTTAGTTGAAAGCCACACTTTTTGACCAACAACATATACGGGAGGCTTTGACCGGTGGCGATTGGCCTTGGCCTTGGCGCGTGCCCCCACTTGGAGAAGAGTCTCACGGGCTCTAGTCCAAGTGTGGTGACACCTCTGGACGAAGGCGTGAGCGAAGGGACCCGGATTCCATACTGGCAAAAACTGGTGGCTGGTAACCTAAACTACACTCAAACGGAGTAAGGCCCGTAGCTGACACTGGTAACGAGTTGTGTGTGTACTCCACCATAGAAAGTTGTTGGCTCCAAGAGGAAGGATTCTTGGAAACCAAACATCGCAATACTCTCTCCAGATCTTGGTTGGCCCTCTCTGATTGACCATTGCTTTGGGGATGAAACCCCGAAGAGAGACTAACCATCGCCCCTAATAATCTACAAAACTCTTGCCAAAATTTGGACACAAATTGGGGACCCCTGTCGGAGACCACGTCCATCGGGAGGCCATGTAAACGAAAGACGTGATCTATGACAGCAACCGCTGTCTCCTTGGCTGACGGTAATTTGGGCAAGGTGATAAAATGAGCCGCCTTCGAGAACCGGTCCACGACCGTCAAAATGACAGTCTTGAGAGTGGAGAGTGGAGACCACTAATGTCTTGGGTAAAATACACTCGGGAGTGGACGGGCGTTCAGAATGGTCAAAAATACGAGATAAAGAATCGGGTTTGATGTTTTTGGAACCGGGGCAGTATGAAAGAGAAAAGTCAAAACGGCCGAAAAAAAAGTGCCCACCGAGCCTGCCTAGAGTTGAGTCTTTTAGCAGTTCTAATATATTCCAAGTTCTTATGATCAGTCCAAATTAAAAAAGGTACCCCTGACCCTTCTAGCCAGTGCCGCCATTCCTCCAGTGCTAACTTGACTGCCAACAACTCTCTGTTACCAATGTCATAATTGTGTTCGGCAGGTGATAAACGATGAGAAAAGAACGCGCAAGGGTGAATCTTATCGTCTGTGGAAGAACGTTGGGAAAGAACTGCTCCTACCCCCACCTCTGATGCATCGACCTCCACCACGAACTGACGTGATGGATCAGGGGCAACGAGGATGGGAGCCGAAACGAAGCGACTCTTAAGTTTGGCAAATACAGCCTCCTCTGTATCGGACCACCTGAACGTCGTTCTGGGGGAGGTCAAGGCGGTCAGAGGAGCGACTAGTTGGCTGAAGTTACGAATAAAACGTCGATAAAAATTGGCGAATCCCAGAAACCTCTGTAGGGCCTTACGGGAATCTGGACTTGGCCAATCTATCACAGCCTTAAACTTGTCAGGATCCATACGCACTCCCTCAGACGAGACGATGTACCCTAAAAAGGAGACGGACTGTGCATGAAAAACGCATTTCTCCACCTTGACAAAAAGCCCATTCTCTAGCAACCTCTGAAGCACTCGTCTGACGTGCTGAACGTGTTCCTGGAGAGAAGAGGAAAAGATCAATATGTCATCCAGCTAAACATATATGAATTGATCAACCATATCTCTATCAGCACGTCATTGACGAGTGCTTGGAAGACCACGGGTGAGTTAGATAGCCCGAAGGGCATAACCAAGTATTCAAAGTGCCCTCTGGGGGTATTAAATGCGGTCTTCCATTCATCTCCCTTCCTTATGCGGACCAAATGTTAAGCGTTACGTAAATCCAATTTTGTGAAGATGGATGCTCCCTGCAACCGTTCGAAAGCTGAAGACATCAACGGTAACGGATAAGTTCTTTACCGTGATGTTGTTCAACCCTCGATAATCAATGCACGGTCGCAGAGACCCATCCTTCTTCCCCACAAAAAAGAACCCGGCCCCCGCTGGAGATGAGGAAGGTCTAATGAATTTGGATGCTAGAGAATCAGAAATATATTTCTCCATAGCCTCCCTCTCTGGAACAGAAAGTGAATATAACTTGCCCTTAGGCGGAGACTCACCTGGAATTAAATCTATGGCACAGTCATAGGGACGATGAGGAGGAAGAGAAGCAGCACGAGACTTACTGAACACTTCTCTCAGGTCCTGGTACTCCCTGGGCATGTTAGACAAATTCACCACTTCCTCCTGGAACACAGACACAGGTACAGATGAACACGCAGATACTAGCAGATACAGATCTCCACATGGAGATGGAATTTCCCCCCCAATCAACTCTGGGATTGTGACGTGTGAACCAAAGATGTCCGAGTACAATGGGTGCCAGGGGTGAATGCATGAGTAGGAATGTTATTGTCTCAGTGTGGTTGCCAGACGTGATGAGGGTGATGGGTTCTGTAGTATTTGTAATGTTAGGAAGTTGTTGTCCATTAAGAGCACTGACAGAAATCTGGTGTGTAAGGGGGGTGATAGGAACGTGGAGGTGGTGAGCCAGTTCAACATCAATAAAATTACCTTCCGCCCCTGAATCCAATAAAGCCCGGGTGTCATGAGTGTTGGTTGCCCACCTTAGTCTTACCGGAAGGAGAGTAGCTGATGATGGTGAGGATGAGGTCTTCCCGGTGGAGATCCCACCCGATAGTAGCCTCATTGTTACTACCGGGCTTGGTCTTTTAACGGGCACGAGTGAACGAAGTGGCCCGCCCCCCCCCGCAGTACAGGCATAGTCTTTGGGATCTCCGCCGTTCCTTCTCCTCCTTGGAAAGCCGAGCTCTCCCCACCTGCATGGGCTCCGGATCGTAAGAGGAACTGACCATATCCAGGACTTTAGGACGTCTGGTCTCCATGCCGCGAACTGGAAGGTCTTGTTGGAAACGGCCCATCTTGCTAAGGCGAGCATCCACTCGAAGTGCTAATTCAATAAGTCCATTGAGACTAGTGGGAAGGTCCAGCATGTAGATCTCCCTCTGGATACGGTCAGCCAACCCATGCAGGAATCTGTCCCACTGTGCCTCCTCGTTCCATCGGCACTCTGCAGCCAGGGTGCGGAACTGGATGGAATATTCCGACACCGAACCGTGACCTTGGCAGAGATCTGCGAGTAGTCTGGCCGCCTCCCTACCCGCCGCCGCCCGATCGAAAACCTTCCTCATCTCCTCGGAGAGTGCCTGGAACGAAGCGCAGCATGGGTCTTGGTTCTCCCACACCGCCGTTCCCCAGAGAGCCGCCCTCCCGGATAATAGCGTTAGCATGAACGCCACCTTGGATCGCTCTTGGTTGAACGTCTGAGGCTGTAGAGCAAAGTGCATAGAACATCGAGTAAGAAATGCTCTGCAAAATTCTAGTTCACCTGAATAACCCTCTGGTGTAGGCAGTCTTGGGCGGCTCTGGAGGGGAGAGTGGACTCGGCGGTGTGGGTGGCGCAGTGGAGACTCGTAGCTGTTGAATCTGCTGGGTGAGCTCGGACACCTGCATCACAAGCGCTTGGACCGCCCTCCCTGTGATCGAGATGTTCTCTTCCTGAGTGTCCATTCTAGCGATACTTCGGGCTGCAAACTCGTTCCACGTAGAAGCGCCTGCTACATCCATGATGTGGGTCAGATCGTTCTGTTACGTAACACAGAGACAGGATGTAATCGCAAGGCGTGTTTATTGACCAATCACAGTCAGTTCACAGGGTAACACAGGGGCGGACACAAGGCTGATGGCACGGTGACACAGGGACCTCGGTGGGCAACGATGATGGTGCTTGCTTCGGTGATGATCCCTCGAATCCCGGTGAGTGTGGAATCCTCGTGAAGGTGAAGGGTAATCCAGTGAAAGGTGAAGATCTAAGAACGACGATGACACAGGAAGACTCAGGCAGGAACTAGGACACAGGAAACAGGTACGGGAGCACACCGGGGAGAAACAACGATCTGACAACATGAAACACCAGTTACTGAACTTATATAGGACACAAACAATTGAAACCAGCTGGCGCTGCTGATCATCGCTGATCAGTGACCACGCCCATAAACACACACATAACAACACGATAGACGAGAGAGAGAGAGAGAGAGAGAGAGAGAGAGAGAGAGAGAGAGTGAATTCATGAACCGTGACAGAACTAAACTGTAGGACCCTTCCAAGAGTGGGTTTGACATGTCCTCTAGTCATTTGTCACCTTTATTTATATAGCGCTTTAAACAAAATACATTGTGTCAAAGCAACTGAACAACATTCATTAGGAAAACAGTGTGTCAACAATGCAAAATGACAGTTAAAGGCAGTTCATCATTGAATTCAGTGATGTCATCTCTGTTCAGTTAAATAGTGTCTGTGCATTTATTTGCAATCAAGTCAACGATATCACTGTAGATGAAGTGACCCCAACTAAGCAAGCCAGTGGCGACAGCGGCAAGGAACCAAAACTCCATCAGTGACAGAATGGAGAAAAAAACCTTCGGAGAAACCAGGCTCAGTTGGGGGGCCAGTTCTCTTCTGACCAGATGAAACCAGCAGTTCAATTCCAGGCTGCAGCAAAGTTAGATTGTGCAGAAGAATCATCTGTTTCCTGTGGTCTTCTATTGGTGGTCATCTGAGACAAGGTCTTTACAGGGGATCTGTATCTGGGGCTCTAGTTGTCCTGGTCTCTGCTGTCTTTCAGGGATGTAGAGGTCCTTTCTAGGTTCTGATCCACTATCTGGTCTGGATACGTACTGGATATGGGAGACTGCAGTGACCCTCTAATCTGGATACAGACTGGATCTGGTGGCTACGTTGACCTCGGAATAAGAGAGAAACAGACTAATATCAGTGTAGATGCCATTCTTCTAATGATGTAGCAAGTACATCGGGTGTTATGGGAAGTGTTCCCGGTTCCGGTTTACTTAGTTAATGCATCCTAAAAATCCTTTAACGGATTTGGATATTAAAAGCATATTAGTATATTATGTGTAAGCCAGGTTAAAGAGATGGGTCTTTAATCTAGATTTAAACTGCAAGAGTGTGTCTGCCTCCCGAACAATGTTAGGTAGGTTATTCCAGAGTTTAGACGCCAAAGAGGGAAAGGATCTGCTGCCCGCAGTTCATTTTGATATTCTAGGTATTATCAAATTGCCTGAGTTTTGAGAACGTAGCGGACGTGGAGGATTACAATGTAAATGGAGCTCATTCAAATACTGAGGCGCTAAACCATTCAGGCCTTTATAAGTAATCAGGAATATTTTTAAATCTATACAATGTTTGATAGGGAGCCAGTGCAGTGTTGACAGGCCCGGGCTAATATGGTCATACTTCCTGGTTCTAGTAAGAACTCTTGCTGCTGCATTTTGGACTAGCTGTAGTTTGTTTACTAAGTGTGCAGAATAACCACCCAATAAAGCATTACAATAATCTAACCATGAGGTCATAAATGCATGGATTAAAATTCCTGCATTTGACATTGAGAGCATAGGCTGTAATTTAGATATATTTTTGTGATGGGAAAATACAGTTTTACAAATGCTAGTAACATGGCTTTCTAAGGAAAGATCACGATCAAATAGCACACCTAGGTTCCTAACTGATGACAATGAATTGACAGAGCAGCCATCAAGTTTTAGACAGTGTTCTAGGTTATTACATGCAGAGATTTTAGGTCCTATAATTAACACCTCTGTTTTTTTTTTCAGAGTTTAGCAGTAAGAAATTACTTGTCATCCAGTTTTTTATATCGACTATGCATTCCATTTTTTTTTTAATTGGTGTGTTTCACCGGGCCACGAAGAAATATAGAGCTGATTATCATCAGCATAACAGTGAAAGCTAACAGCATGTTTCTGATGATATCTCCCAAGGGTAACATATAAAGCGCGAAGAGTAGTGGCCCTAGTACTGAGCCTTGAGGTACTCCATACTGCACTTGTGATCGATATGTTACATGTTCATTCACTGCTACGAACTGATGGCGGTCATATAAGTAAGATTTAAACCATGCTAATGTACTTCCATTAATCCTCTCAGGCTCAAATTAGGTTTTAGTAACTTAGTAAATTTAGTAACCTATAAAGTTTTTAGTACTCCAGATTCATAAAATATGTATCTGGAGTAATTAGTTTTTAATTACTTTACTTTTGCAAATCTGCAACGCCTGCCTTGAGAGGGTTAATGCCAACAAAGTGTTCAAGTCTATGCAAAAGAATGTTGTGGTCAATTGTGTCAAACGCAGCACTAATATCCAATAAAACTAATAGAGAGATACGACCATGATCAGATGATCGTGCAAGAGCAGGTCATTTGTAACTCTAAGGAGAGCAGTCTCAGTACTATGATACGGTCTAAATCCTAACAGGAAATCCTCACATATATATTTTTTTCTCTAAGAAGGAATATAATTGTGTGGATACCACCTTTTCTTGTATCTTGGACAGAAAAGGGAGATTTGAGATTGGTCTATAATTAACAAGTTCTTTGGGGTCAAGTTGTGTTTTTTTTGATGAGAGGCTTAATAACAGCCAGTTTGAAGGTTTTGGGGACATTTCCTAATGACAATGAGGAATTAATAATAGTCAGAAGAGGATCTATGACTTCTGGAAGCACCTCTTTTAGGAGCTTAGATGGTATAGGGTCTAACATGCATGTTGTTGGTTTAGGTGATTTAACAAGTTCATACAATTCTTACTCTCCTATAGTAGAGAATGAGTGGAACTGTTCCTCAGAGGGTCTATAGTGCACTGTCTGATGCGATACTGTAGCTACCGGCTGAATGGTTACAATTTTATCTCTAATAGTATCGATTTTAGATGTAAAGTAGTTCATAAAGTCATTACTGCTGTGATATTGGGAAATGTCAACACTTGTTGAGGCTTTATGTTTCGTTAATTTAGCCACTGTACTGAATAAATACCTGGGGTTATGTTTGTTTATTTCTAAAAGAGAAGAAAAGTAATCGGATCAAGCAGTTTTTAATGCTTTTCTGTAGGATAGGTTACTTTCCCGCCATGCAAAACGAAATACCTCTAGTTTTGTTTTCCTCCAGCTGTGCTCTATTTTTCGGCTGCTCTCTTTAGGGTGTGAGTATGCTCATTATACCATCGTGTCATACTGGTTTCCTTAACCTCCCTTAAGTGTAAAGGAGCAACTGTATTTAAAATGCTAGAAAAGAGAGAGTCTATAGTTTCTGTTACATCATCAAGTTGTTTTTAGGTTTTGGATATGCTAGGGAATTTGGATACATCAGGAAGATAACTTAAAAAGCAGTCTTTTGTGGTAGAAGTGATGGTTCTTCCATACTTGCAACACGAAGTAGAATTAAACATTTTGGCTATATGAAGTTTGCACAAAACAAAATAATGATCTTAGATATCATCACTTGGCTGCATAATTTCAACACTATCAACATCAATTCCATGTGACAGTATTAAATCTAGAGTATGACTTCGACAATGAGTAGGTCCTGAAATGTGTTGTTTAACCCCAATAGAGTTCAGAATGTCTTTAAATGCTGATCCCAATGCATCTTTTTCATTATCAACATTGATATTAAAATCACCAACTATTAAAACTTTATCTGCAGCCAGAAATTTAAAATAATTTAATTATCAGGTTTTAGCCAGGTTTCTGTCAAACACAGCACATCTAGATTATGATCATATTATTTACAAAAAGTGTTTTTGTAGAAAGGGATCTGATATTCAAAAAGCCAAGCTTTATCATTTGTTTATCCGTATTGCATCTGTTTTTTTATTTATTGAACCTCAATTAAATTGTTAATCTTAACTTGGTTTGGACGTTTTTTGTAATTTCTAGTTCAGGGAACAGACACAGTCTCTATAGTGTGATATCTAGGTGAAAGAGTCTGTATGTGCTGAGAATTAGTTGACCTCTGTGACGTGAGGCAGCTAGCAGACGGTCGGTTTAGCCAGTCTGTCTGCTTCCTGACCTGGTCCCCAGTTAGTCAAGTATAATCACTAAGACTATCAGGAGGCATGAAGACCATCTCTTTTCAACAGGTCAGGTCTGCCCCAAAAGCTTGTCCAATTGTCTATGAAACCTATGTTATTCTGTTGGCACCACTTAGACATCCAGCCATTGAGTGATAACAATCTGCTACTGTATGCATCTCATCACCACAGTAAGCAGGGACGGGACCAGAGCATATTACAGTGTCTGACATCGTGCTTGCAAGTGCACACACCTCTTTAATTTTATTTTTAGTGATCTCCGACTGTCAAAGTCGGACATTATTAGGGCCGGCATGAATAACAGTCTTACTGTGTTTACATTTAGCATTAGCCAGCACTTTTAAATTTGCCAAGATGTCAGGCGCTTTGGCTCCCGGTAAACATTTTACTATGGTGGCTGGTGTCTCTATATTCACGTTCCGTACAATAGAGTCATATGGGGATGACACTTAAAGTGGGAATCGAGTGGGGAGAACCTTTTTAATGTTTTGCTCGGAAAACAGAAGAGCTGTGTTTTGACCCACGACTACGCTGCCTCACTGTCACCCACTTGCCCTGCTGCAGGTGCTCTGTTGCCAGAACCGAACAATGTACAGGAATCCATGAGCTAGATGCATCCAAAGCCGTATCTAGAGCCCTAACATTCTTACTGTCCTCAATTAAAGTTTGGATTCATGAAAATCTTCTCTTTCAGCCTAACTATTTCCCTGCATTTATCACATGTGAATCCCTCATCTGCGAAAGAGATAGATAAACTGTACATGTGACAAGAGGTGCACATAACAATAGCAGGAGAAGCCATTACTCACCGTGCTTGATGAAATATTCTTACCACAGTTGTTTGATGAATTTGTGAAAAACTGGAGCGAGAGAGAGGAGAGGAGAAAAGGGAAAAAAAAGCGATAGGTTCTAATGAAAACGCTAATGACAAGCTAATGAATGCTAATGCAATGCAGGTGTCCTGCACTCACAGATATAAAATAAAAGTGAACGGACAAAATTAATCTGATAAGATTGATTGATAATATCAGAAATATGGTGTGAATTTTAAAAAACAGAGTGATAGTAAGATAAAGATTCTAGAGGAAAAAAAAGTAATTGTAAGTAATAACTCTTCAAATGTAAAGGCACAGGGTCATGCTAAGACTTTAACTGGGTGTTAAAGAGCATTAGCTGGTGGCTGAACCTGTGGTGATTCTCAAACTGCCACTAAAAAACCCTCAAAAATTATGGAAATAACGCTAACATTTTTAACAGCCTTCAGTGGGGGAAAAAAATTAATAAATAAAAAATTCTGGCAAACGTGGGAAACAGGTGGGTTATCGTTGCTAGATTCATCATTAGTTTGACGGTTTGATTCTATATATTCCAGAACTTTCCAGTGTCATGGGGAGACATAAAGTTATAGAAAAGATGTATTCTTTCTTACATTCTTACCCACACTTTTTAAAAACCTAATCTATTTTAATTTTATATAGTAATAAAGCAGTTGAAGGTTTGCTATATAATGTATTCTGTACTACATTTTAAGCTAGGACTGGCTTTCATGTTATGGAGTTTTATCTACATATGGAATTTTAAGTATAGAATAATATGAGTGGATGGATGGCTTGTGGCTAAATTGTAACTTATGTTTGATGAGCAATCTTGGACATGCACATTTTCTGCTCCCAAGGTCAGTTAAGGCTAGAGAATGAGTGACAACATTTCTTCCAAATAAATATAATTTATGTATGTCACAGTAAATCTAGTTTTTAAAGCAAGAGCTCTCATTTCACTGCATCTATGAAGGAAATCAGCTGAAGATGTTAAGTGAAGTACTCAAAGTCTTCTCAAGGCCTCTGCTGCTTTGATTCAGAGCTGAATTTGTTTTACTGTTGAGGCAGTTGTTAAGAACTACTGTTCCAGATGTTCATGGAGTCATTGCTGTCCAAAAAGCCTTCTGCACTTCCAGCTGTATGTAAACCAGCCCAGGTTCAATAGAAAACACAAAACGATATAATCCTGCTTCTAACATGTTTTGCAGAACTTTCTAAGTGAAATGTCCAGTAAATTATGTTAAAAGTGTGTTTAGTGTTATTTGAAAAAGATCTGAATCTGCCAATGTTTTATTATATTGATTGTTTATGTATTGCAACAGTTTGAAAACTGAAAAACTGAATGGGGTGTCAAACTCAATTCCTTGAGGGCCACATGCAGAGTTTAGCTCCAACCCTAATTAAACACACCTTATCCAGCTAATCTTATTTGAAAACTAGATGGTTTGTGTGTTGGAGCAGGGTTGGAACTAAACTCTACAAGGCTGTGTCCCTCCAGGAACTGAGTTTGAAACTCCTGCTCTATTGTGTTTGAAAATAACATACCTACACTACACCCTACACTGAAGTTTTAACAAATCAAACATGACATAAAAACACATTTGTTGAATTAACCATGCCATTTTTGAGCTCTTTTATTTTGACTTTATCCAAGTAAATGCAAAGCTGTACCAGGTGTACTACCGAGAAAGTTTACAACATCAGAAAAGCCATAATAATGGAGCTGGTTTTGTGATGCAAACATCAAAATGTATTAGTTTACTTGAATCTCAATTAATGTGAAAAGGAAGAAATGCTGTTGGTGTTTTACTTCCCCTATTTTTTATTTCAACTGGAAGCTGCAGTGTATTGTGCACTGAATACAGGTAGGTTTTTGGAGTTTTGCAGAAATCTTGGTCATTGGAATTTGACATTCAAATCTGATGCATTTTTGAAACTCATGAGAACATTTTAGTGAATTATGACATTAATTCTGGTTTACAACCCCTATGGAATTACAAATGCATTGAAAACAAATGTTATGGATTTCTTGTATATAAAAACACATAAAAAAAAAAAAAAAATCAGTTTAAGGTGGTTTTCTGATCTTGGATAGTTTGCCTGGCCTGGTTTGATGGTTTAAGGAGAGTTTTCAGTGCTTGTCAGACTGGAGGGCCAGCTGGCTAGCTAGAACAGCTTAAAACAGTCAAGTCTATCAAACCACCTTTAGCTGGATTAATTAATTTTTTCAGTAAAGGTGCCATACAAGCATAATCATACATGATACATTGTTTTTTTTTACTATCTACTGTATATGAAAAATGCTTTACAAATACATGTGAAGGAAAAAAGTATATGTTCTCACAGTTTAAATTTATGAGTGAACTGTTCCTTTAAGCACACATACACATGTACTGAAAATATCCCAATCAGCTGAAAGAAGTGCTAACAGTTAAAACATGTTGAGTGGAAAACGCACTCTTTAACACACAGTGGTCCTTTAAATACAGCTGCCCTCAAATCACCAGCCATGGTGTCCATCAAAGATATTATTAAGCTTATGCTGAGCAGAAAACACCCGAAAATATATAAAATATAACGACTGCCTTTAAGTTTATGGTCTGTTTTAGTATTGCACATGTCTCTAATGCTTGACTGAGGCAATGCGAGAACTGCAGGCTCAGGAATCCAAATGAACTTTGAAGTACACACAAATTTAATAAATGTGGCCGTATGCCAGACTGTTAAAATGTGGGAATTGTGGTCAGACTCAAATTCATGAGGCCAATCAAGCCATCAGAGGTGTTTCTGACTTATGGCACATGGGCTGTCTTTGCTGCTGCAGACAGGATTGTGCCCACTGCTTAGTCATATCTACGAAAATTTTCACATGATTTCTGAAAATGTTCAAAATGATGCATCACCATTCTCCAAACATATTGTGGTAAACATGAGAACATTTTTTTTTTTAGGATAATTTGAGAATAATAATAATAAAAAAAGGTGGTTATTGCTTGTGTACAAATTCTAACTCTCCAACCCCAAGAATAATCCTAACTTTGAGTAATACTAATAGTGATGGTAAGGGCTAGATTATGTTGGACTGTTGACTTGCAAGTTTTGCAATGTGTGATGTAATGTGTTGTTTTCATGAAAAAAAGAAAGAAAAAAAGAAACATGCCTTCATCTGTAAAGTTATGCTGTCCGTCTCTGTAACCTAGACACATTAAAATGGATTTTGCTGGAGTTTGCTCTCCTCTCTTGCTTGTCACCCCATTACCAACGTAACACTTTTTGAATCTGCACAACAGCTGCAGTCCTTTGATTTCATGAATATATCCCTTTAGAAATGTGTTCCCGCTTCTTTGTATCAAAAATATAAAATACCCACCCACTTTTGTCATGTTCGATACGTTCTCCTCCAAGTATGACATGATACACCTCATCTGGTTCTAGTTAGGGCGGGGTACCCTGCTGAGAAGAAATGTTATTACACAACCGATAAAGCCGGCACATGATAAAACCATGTTAGCTGATTGGACGCAACAAACAGGTCCTGCTGCATCATACCTGCTCAATATGCTGTCACATCAGTTGCAATCTAATAATTGCAGGCCTCCCTCATTTGCCCCGCTTTGCTATTTCAGGTGTAAAACATATTGCACAAATTATATCAATATTGAAGTACTTTCCAAAGCCATTCAAATTAAGATCATTGAGAATGAAGAGGTCTGAAGGATCTAGTGAGCAGACCTACTAGAAAGAAAATTAACAAATCCAGTCTAGTATTTGACCAATCAATAAAATGAAATCCAGAAAGATCACAAGATCTGGCAAAACATAATAAAATACTTAGCTAGTGTATTTTGAGTTTTTTCTCTCTCTCTTGTGGTTGTTCTTCCAATCAGTTAAACCCGGTGCAGGGGTCAAACATCTGATGTTACAATACACATGTAGAGTTTCTAAAATCACACGGAGCAGATGTCTTCTAAATTTATATTTTAACCTCGCCACCTCTTGGATTTTCCATCAGCCATACTGTTATTTACTGGAAGGGTCTGGAGAATGCAAGTTGGAGGATCACATAGCAGGTCACTGGCATTGTGACTCTGGTTTACTTAATCCTGGCTTCTTAATTGATTTAGACAAATGAAGAAGTGAAGTTTGCACACTGAAAACTACTGCTCCAGAGGAATTTAATCAAGCAACGTTTCGACTTCAGGTCTTCATCACGCATTGTATTTTTGATTCTTAATTGATTTAACCAGCAATACTTTTCTGGTCAACCAGACAGAAATTTTAATAATATACTGTTGCTCTTTTCCATTCGGCTGCAATGCGGATGCAAAAGCACCATAAAAGTGATCTTGTGAAAACTAATCTTAGTCTTCTGAAGTTGTTGATGTAAAAGTGTTGTGTAAAGAAGAGAACCAAAATGTTAACATTGTAATTCACTGACAAGCTTCCAATGTAGTGCATTATTAGGGTTTTCTGTACTGTGCTTAACCCCGCAATATATTTGTTGTAAAGGCCACTGTTAACCTGGGGAACGAAACAAGCATTTCAGCGTTTAATTAAAGAGGAAAAAATAAAAATGGAAAACATGAGAACTAGAGCAAAGGAGAGACTGTTGTAGTTGTTTTTACCTTTATGGTCAGTAAAGTCCATTCAGGAAATATTAGAAGATATAATATGAAGTTGCCTAATGCTAGAGCATGTTTGCTAAAGTGGCAGCTGTGGCCTAATGGTTAGAGAGTTGGACTTGAAACCCAAAGGTTGCAGGTTTGAGTCTCGGTGCTGGCAGGAGTTGTTGGTGGGGGGAGTTAACGAACAGCACTCTCTTCCACCCTCAATAAACATACCTTAAGTGCCCTTGAGCAAGGCACTGAACCCCCAGTTGGTCCCTGGGCGCTGGAACTATAGCTGCCCACTGCTCTGGGGGTGCGTTCACTTCTCACTGCTGTGTGTGTGTGTGCACTTGGATGGGTTAAATGCAAAGCACCAATTCTGATACAATAGTTTACAACAGTTTATGATATATTTACAAAACTGCCTCTGTCTATTTAATGTTGGTTTTAATGAACAATAATAGCCATTATAAAAGTTTTTACAATAGGAAATAAAGATGAGCAAACAATACAAAACTGCAAAGGCAGCACTCTAGTACAATGTTTTCGGTTAAATAAGAAATCATGAAAAATTAATGAAACTTAACTTTGCCTCCCAGCAAAATGTCTCAGGTTACTTGTGTAACCATGGTTCCCTAGGTAGGGAATGAGACACTGCGTCCTCCAGGGGTCGCTATGGGGAATGCATCATTGTGACCCGTGTCTGAAGCAATCCACTGGAAAACTCCTACAACACGTTGGCCGGCACTACTGGTGCGACTATAGTATAAATAGGTGCTGGGAGAACGTCATCCACTTCTTTGTCTGAAGCTTGCATCTGAAGCATAGCAAGAAACCTAGATGACACAGTGTTTCATTCCCTACACAGGGAACCATAGTTACATAAATAACCTGAAAAAAAGTCATACAATTCAATCAAAACATCACTTCCTGTTTGTTGCTGCCATGTGTATTGCATTTGAGCTCCGTCACGTTATTTCTTTTTATTGACTATTTTTATCTTAAAAATCTATTTTATACATCATAATTTTTGTTTCTATAATGTGTGAATATATCCTCTATTGTATTCTACAACAAAAACAATCTGAGCGCCTTGTTGTCACTAATTTTATTTTGATTTCCTGGGTCCGCTATTTAATTTATAGCCCGTTAGCATCGCCAGCATGGTAGCCGCTAAACCTACTTGCATTGCTAATACTCTATTCACACACATTACCATTGCTTTACTCACTGTTACTTAAATTAATGGAGGATGTATGTCTATCTTTGATTGCAGGTAAGAACACGTTCAAGCTGCGTTCACAACGTGGAGGTGAGGTAGGCCCAGCTGAGAGAATGGAGAGGCATGCTGGAGACCTCCCGGACAGATGCTCACAAGTAAGGGGTAAGTAGACAGTTTGCTGCTAACAGTTCCAGTACTTCTACTCTTGTGTGTTTCTCTGCACAGGTCCGGTGCACCCAGGATGCCATCCTCCCAGATGTCCTTCACTCCGGTGCCGGGACACCACAGACCCTGGGTGCATCCACAGTGGAGGATGCGAGCCAGGCCCCGGGCAATAACTTCTTCCCCTCCGTCTTCGAGATCTCCACCCGGAACCTCTTCACTCCCCTCTGCGAGACAGAATGCGACGCTGTGGACATCGGAGACTCCATCGGCCGACATGTCCGTGCTACGTTAGTCCAAGGTAAAGTGCACACTCACTGTTTCCCTGGTGCTCGTGTTTTTGATGTTTCTGCGCAGATACCTGCAATCCTAAAGGCTGATGAGAGCCCCAGAGCGGTCTGCATCACGCCGGGGTTAACGACACCATGCTGCGGCAGACGGAGACACTGAAGAGGGACTTCAGGAGCCCGATCGAGACGGTTCACAGCACGACGACGATCATCGTGTCAGGACCACTGCCCACATAAAGGTTCAGTAGACTTGTTGCTTTAAATTAATGGTTATTGTCATGGTGTAAAGAACAGAAACTGCTCTTTGTTAATAATTGGAATCTTTTCTGAAAGCGTCCTAGGCTTTTTTGCACTGATGGCCTGCACCCCAGCAGATTTGGAGCAGAACTTCTCTCGGACAACAACTTCAGGAAATTTCCCTCCATATGACTAGTAAGACAATTCTCAAAAATCTATTATGATGACTTTTGTTCTACCCGATTAAATGATAAAAGTACTTGCACTGTACAATCTATTAAGACTGTGTCTGTTCCCCAAATAGTGAGATCAATATATACATTTTATGTAGGATCTAGAAAAGATCTTATCATGATTAAACCAGAAACATTTAAAATAAATTATCAAAAACATTTTTACAATTTGGGCTCATAAACATTAGATCACTCACACCCAAAGCAGTTATTGTAAATGAAATGATCACAGATAATAGTTTTGATGTACTCTGCTTGACTGAAATAATTATATTGGTCTAAATGAGTCTACTCCACCAAACTACTGTTATAAGCATGAGCCCCGTCAGACTGGTCGTGGCGGAGGTGTTGCAACAATATATAGTGATATTCTCAATGTTACCCAGAAAACAGGATACAGGTTTAACTCATTCCAAATACTTCTGCTTAATGTTACACTGTCAGATATGCAAAATAAATATATTGTGTCTCTTGCTCTGGCTACTGTGTATAGACCAACAGGGCCGTATACAGAATTCTTAAAAGAATTTGCAGATTTCTTCTCAGACCTTTTTGTTACAGTTGATAAAACGCTAATCGTCTGAGATTTTAATATTCATGTTGATAATACAAATGATGCATTAGGACTTGCGTATGCTGACCTACTGTAATAAACTCTTTTGGAGTCAGCAAAATGTAACTGGGCCCACTCATCATTTTAATCATACACTAGATTTAATTATATCGCATGGAATCGATCTTACTGATGTAGAAATCATACCTCAAAGTTATGATGTTACCAACCACTTCCTTGTATCGTGCAAGCTGCATATCACTGATATTAATTATATGGCTCAGCGTTACCGTCTGGGTAGAACTATTGTTCCAGCCACCAAAGACACATTCGCAAATATCCTGCCTGATTAATCTCAAATGCTATGTGTACCCATAAATGCACATGAACTAGATGAAATGACTGGCAACATGGGCACTATTTTCTCTAATACATTAGAAGCTGTTGCCATCATAAAATTTAAAAAAGCTTAGACAAAAACATACTGTGCCATGGTATAACAGTAATACTCATTATCTCAAGAAAAAAACTTGTAGTCCTGAGCGCAAATGGAGAAAAACTAACTTGGAAGTTTTTACAATTGCGTGGAAAAACAGTTGTTCAGCTATAGACAGGCCCTAAAAACTGCAAGGGCAATGCAATCCGCAAAAAAATTGAAAATAACCAAAACAATGCAAGGTTTTTATTTAGCACAGTAGCTAGAATAACGAATAACCAGATGCCACCTGATTCTAATATTCCATCAACGTTTAATAGTAATGACTTTATGAATTTCTTCACTGATAAAATAGATAACATCAGAAATACAATAACAAATGTAGATTCTACAGCATTTAATACTTCAGTTTCATCCATCCAAAGATAATTATAGGACAGGAAGAGCTACATAAACTTATCACTGTATATAAACCAACAACATGTTTATTAGATCCTGTACCCACTAAATTACTGAAAGAACTGTTACCTGTTACTGCTTCTCAACATAATTTACTCATCTTTATGTTTAGGTCCCATTTCAAGCCTTCCATTTATGTCTTAAATTTTAGAAAAAGTTGTGTCTGCTCAATTGAGCTGTATGAAGCATTTCTGTCAGGTTTCAGGCCCCACCATAGCACAGAAACTGCACTTGTTAAAATTACAAATGACTTGTTTCTTGCGTCAGATCAAAGCTGCATCTCATTGCTTGTTTTACTTAATCTAAGTGCTGCGTTAAACACCATAGATCATGACATACTCATAGATTGATTACAAAACTTTACAGGTATTCAAGGGCAGGCTCTTAGATAGTTTAGATCCTACCTCTCCAATCGCTACCATTTCGTTTATTTAAATGAGGAGTCAGCTCATTTATCACCAGTAAAATATGGAGTGCCACAAGGAACTGTCATAGGTCCCCTTCTATTTTCAATATACATGTTGACCCTTGGTAATATTATAAGAAAATACAGGATTAGTTTCCACTGTTATGCTGATGATACTCAACTATATATATATATATAGTAGCAAAGAGACCAGATGAAACTTCTAAATTATCTAAGCTAACAGAGTGTGTTAAAAATGTAAAAGATTGGATGACCAATAATTTTCTCCTATTAAATTTTGATAAGACCGATATATTATCTATTGGACCAAAAAACATTCCACAGAATCTAGTAGACTACAGTTTGCAACTAGACGGATGTACTGTTACTTCCTCTACAATCAAAAATTTAGGTGTTATATTAGACAGCAACAGAAAAGCTTGTTAATGCATTTATGACCTCTAAACTGGACTATTGTAACACACTTCTTGGTGGTTGTCCAGCATCTTCAATAAACAGGCTACAGGTAGTCCAAATGCAGCGGCTAGAGTCCTTACCAGGTCAAGAAAAAATTATCATATTACCCCAATTTTACCTATTAAGTTCTGTATCAGTTACAAATTATTATTACTTACCTATAAGGCCCTTAATGGTTTAGCTCCTGTGTACCTAAATCGAGCGCAGCGTTAGTTCAGTCAGGCCACGGACGCACAGGCTGCGACGAGCTGATGCGGTCAGCTGTCATCGCTTCAATCACTACCACTCTCCTATTAGATATGGACATATATAGGTGGCACCACTGCTCGGTAAGCATGCTTAAATGGCTCGCAAGGCTTAAACTGCTTGCGAAAGCTATCGCTCGCTCAGGAACTAATCAGACGGCGAATCTATCTCCATAGGAAGTGTTAAAATCAGGATTTGCCAATATTCTCACCAGATGTCAAGTCTTGAACTTAAGCGAATTTGCCGCGTTGTTTGTCAATCAACAGACTGAAGTGATATGAGCGAGCACTTGATATATACACTCTCCCGCAATACATCACCAAGCTGTACCAATATGACTCACTCACAGCTTTACATAAGATCTGCTTCCCTGCTGGAAGAAACTAGATATTCAAGAAGAATTAAAGAATCCACGAACAACTGGCAATTTCACCTTTAATTAATCTGTGGACGTCTTCAAGAAACTAAGCAAAGTTCTTTCAATTTATTGCCTTGTGCTATTTTGGCGAATATGCTTCAGACATTGCTCATTGTACAAAGCTTATTGTTCAGTTTTAGTTGCAAGGCATGCCATCATATTACCACACTAGCAGTTATATATACCCACGAGCCTCGTTAATCTGTGGTCAAGGCTGTCGATATTAACATGCTGCTGCTTCAGGCTCATCTATTGTGGATGCTTTCATCAAACTTATCTGACTATTTCCAATACACTGGATTCAAATCAGTGATCTGCTGTTGCTCAAGCTAGTGTATCGATAAGTGCTTGAAACTAAATGAACAGATTGTAAATTTTGCTTTTATCAATGCTAAAATGTTATCCAGCAAAGGCTAATGCTATTGCCTAAATTAGAGTTCTGACCATATGGCATAAAGCTTTACAGGTGCGTGCTGATCTTTTAGCTGTTTAAAAGAGCATCCTTCGCTACTCCTATTCTTTGCTTATCTATTTTCTGTTGTATAGGGTAACATGTGTGCTTGAAATCCTCGAAAATGCTGGAAATTTTATGCAGTGTTTTCAAGGTTAATTAAAAATGCTTGGATTTAGATCAGTTCTTGAAAATGTGTACATTGGGTTAATATTTGCTTCTTGACTCAATAGTTAACCATGGTTTCATTAAATAAGCAGCTCCGCTCAAGTCTGCACCTGTGGCTGTAGAGTGCTCTTATTAATGCGTGCTCTCCGATAGAAGAGAAAAAAGTCTGCTTGGTTTGTTTTCCACGGGAGAGCGTGCGCTTTGAGCATGTAAGGTAAACAAAATTTCCCTCCTCAGTTAAAGTACATCCTAAGACTTATGCAGGGTTCCCCAGTATCAGGGTAGGTATTATTGGCATTATAATTAAGCACACATGGTGTTGAATGCTACAGTTGTGTTCATTGGATTGGACTCTTTCGAACATCATCATCATAAACAGCGGAAACGACATAAGCAAGAATGAATTTGTGGTGCAGTCCGCGAGATGCAGTGGAATCATCCGTCATTAATCAGGAATGTTTGTTGCTCTGTTCTGTACGCTAAATCCCGAATGGATTAACCATCTTGTTTATGCAACTAAAATCACCTATTGAAGGATGTATGAATATGACGTGTCATTCCCCCACAAAAATAAAATGATATATAGGCTATATATATGTCCGTAGGGTATCTGTGCGTGTGCTTAACTAAGGTAAGAGACTTGAGACTGTGCAGATGCCACATGACCATCACGTGTGGCATCAAAGTATCGCAAGAGTGTTTTGAGAGTTTTTCAGAGCAACTGCAGGCGCACTGATGATGACACAGCTGTTCTCAATTGGCCAGATCCACCACACGACAATGATCATGTGTGTTCGGGTTTATTCAACATCTGCAGTTCCAATAATGGCCACAAATCTGTGGTTTTAGAATGGTAAAAGCCTTTTTAATGTAGTCGCACTGTTGAATTGAGTCACGTTTATCATACAACACAGATCAAAGCCTAGATACCCCACTATATTAGCATTTAAACAGCATATGATCATGTTGAACTTTTATTATTGAAAAATATGGCACCATATTAAACAGTATAAAAATGTCTGTTACTCATGAAAACGTTCTGAAATGTCTGCGTATTTGACAATTCTGCATTTTATTTATTGCACTGCATGAGTACAACTAATGTATTAAGTATTAAGAGAGGACGTCTCACCCATAGAGAGATAGCTAGCCAACGTCTTTTCTACAGGGGGCATCCTCTCGTAGCCATTTTTGCATATCACCTCGATGTTGGCATAATTTATATGCTGGAATAGATGGATGAGTGAGGAAAATAGCCTCTTTCATTCCTTCTCAATCTCTTTATGGAGATCAGGAAGAAATGGCAGGCTCACCTGAGCTGGAGGGCTATGACCACAAAGATAATGCTCATCGAGATGACTTTGCGGCATCACTTTCTTAGCCGCTTCCATGGCAAGTCCTAGCCTCGCCGTGGCACAATCTATAACCTCCAACAGCTCGTCATACCAGGAAAGGAGGATTGGGAAGGCTCAGCCTCAACATCTTTGTCATCCTTGAACATCTTCTGTTCTTCCTGGGCCGAAACCAGCAGAGCACTGGCCACTGGATCAGACGATGTTAGAGAAAGAATTTCATCCTCCAGTGACTCTCTCTCGTCCACAGCTGATGAGCATGAGAGGGAAAGCCCCTCTTAAACTCATCGGCCAGATCCACCTGTGATCCCCACAAGCTCGTTCTCCTCTGTGCCTCAGCAGCAATGGGTCTTTAACCGCTGGAAGCAGATTACAGCTGAAGATCTTTGCTGAACCCGTTCAGGCTTAATTTATATCATCTTACGCGAGCTCGGGTAGGGATTGGGCTCAAGCTAGTGCTCCGGTTTGTGAGTTAAACGAGAGGGCATGTGATGCGTTTCGATTAGCGTGAAAAGATGCGAAAATGGATGCTGAGTAGGTGAAACAGAGACTTGCCTCTGGTGATTACGTTTTGGTTGCACCAGCAACTAAAGCAAAGTCTGAGGTGTGGAAAAGTTTTGATCATGTTTATAATAAGAATAATGAGTTAATAATGATGCACCTTCAGTGAGCGCAGCGCAAACGAATCATTCGATGTAACCGGATCTTCTTGAACCAGTTCACCAAA
Organism: Carassius auratus; assembly: GCF_003368295.1. Taxonomy (NCBI): domain Eukaryota; kingdom Metazoa; phylum Chordata; class Actinopteri; order Cypriniformes; family Cyprinidae; genus Carassius; species Carassius auratus. Next base: position 992,923 of record NC_039256.1, on the reverse strand, counting down.
TCTAAATGAATCGTTTTAAACGGTTTGTGTCTCCAATACGCATTAATCCACAATGACTTAAGCTGACTTAAACTTTTTTTATGTGGCTGACACTCCGAGTTCAAACAAACCAATATCCCGGAGTAATTCATGTACTCAAACAGTACACTGACTGAACTGCTGTGAAGAGAGAACCGAAGATGAACACCGAGCCGAGCCAGATAATGAACTCTCTCACAACAGGCACGGAAGAGAAGACAATGATGAATAAAGTTGTAGTTTTTGCTATTTTTGGACCAAAATTTTCAAAAAATTCTAACTGACCCTCTGATGTCACATGGATTACTTTGATGATGTTTTTCTTACCTTTCTGGACATGGACAGCATACCGTACACACAGCTTCAATGGAGGGACTGAGAGCTCTCGGACTAAATCTAAAATATCTTAAACTGTGTTCCAAAGATAAACGGAGGTCTTACGGGTTTGGAACAACATGAGGGTGAGTTATTAATAACATAATTATGATTTTTCGATGAACTAACCCTTTAAATGCATAATGTGGACAGAGTATTTACGCTAATATTGGCATTAGTCTTTTATGTAATGTCAGCTGCTGGAGAAGCAAATCCAGTGGAGCTTTTATCTTAATTTCCTTATTGGCAAATACCCATCTTAATTTAAAATGTATCTTAATTTATTTTGTCAAAAAAGACTTGTTTTTATTGGTGCGTTGGTCTATTTATAGGCTAAATGAGCCTATTCCTATTTAGTGAGCTGAGATGTTACGATGTTACAGAGGACTTATTTTATTTCTTTCTCGGGTCCTGTTGGGCCTAACTTTTATGGCCTGATTACAGCTCTAAAGCAGATGGCTGCTCCTCTTTCCTCAAAAAGAGAGACAAAGGAGAGCGGAGTTTTTTCATTTGAAAACGCTCACAATGCACACAAATTGTCCTCTCAAGGAAATTGCGTGCGTGCTATTCAACCAAACAAAAAACACAGAGATTGGTTGTCATCAGGTGTCAAATAACAATGACACAGATGCACACATCCTCTAAAAGTTTTGCTAGTGCTCGCCATGATGATAAAATAAAGATTGCTCTTACCATGTTCAAAATGCATGCTTCAAACAAAACAGTGAAGACGAAGAAGAGGATGATGATGTGTTCTCCTGGCACCTATTTATACTATATTCACACTGGTAGTGACATCATGGGCTGTCACCGGCCAATGTGGTGTTGGTGTTTTTCAATGTATGCTTTAGACACGGGTCATGACGAGGCATTCCCCATAGCGACCACTAGAGGACGCAGTTCAAAGTTCCCTTGAAAGGGAACTAATAATAGTTTATGAGATCAAGAATTGCCTGTTAGATATACCCAAAACTTCAGAGCCATATAAACTTTCAAATGCATTAACAGGTCTTTCTTTGTGTCATTTTTGAAGCTTGACAACTTTAGTGCCATATTTGAGATTTTTGGGTGAACGATTTCTTCAAATGCAGCTGGAATAATGCCATTGATTCACCTGCTTTCAACTGTTAGTCCATCTTGGGTCGGGAGAGAGATGGACTGTGAAACACAAGCAGATACACAAGGATAGACACACAGGGTCAAGGCTGCCTACAATATACACATTTGCATTTGAGATAACTCCATTACGCCTTTGAGTCAGACAAAGGCTGTTAATATAACAGTTCCATTTCAGGCTGGGTTATCAGTACCTTTCCTTCTGCTGTGGTATTTACACTGCAGAGCTTTTACATGAAGAGTTTTCACCAAAACAGATGAAGTTATACGTCCAGCTGTGGTTATTAGCGGCTCGTTTTTTTTTTTATTCATGTAATCATTTATACTTGCCGACATTGAGGCATTATTTGAATAGCCGACATTTTCCATCCATCCCTTCTGATTATGTACAAAGGCTAATGAGAGACATCAGACTTGTTTTTCTGTCCTCCAAGTACGCAAGTTCCAATTCAAGATACGTTCTCCCAGCATCCTTTGATGCCAGCAGTGAGCAATCATTCTAATTGGCCATGGCAATACTGATGAAACTTTCAGAACTGGGGAAAAACACGGGATTGGAAAATTTAATCAATATCATTAATCACACACAGGAATCTCATATTAATTATGTCTGCTTTCTATTAGGGCCCATGCACACATGGAAGTTAGCAAGGCCGTTGCAAGCTAGAACATTGCAGCTAGGCTGTCTTTCCTCTGGGTCCAGCGACTAGACTATACAGATGTGCTTCCAAATTGGTGGGTCGTAACCCAAAGTTTGAATATCCGTCAGACAGAAGGGTAAAACCTGTTAAATGTAAAAGATTTATTTATTTTATTTTATTTTATTTTTTATTAAAAAACCGAAAAAAAAACTAAACTGTAGTTAAAATAAATATATACTTTTAAACAGACATGAATACAAAGAGAGATTTATAAGAATTTGGCCAAATTTAAACTTTACTTATTTATTTTAAAGATTTTTTAAATTCTCTTTATTCTAGAGGTTTTTTTTTTTTCAGCTTGTTGTGAATTTAACTTACAAGGGAAATTAGAATATCGCATAAACAATATTCAAATAAAGCACCACTTTCATTCCATGCGTTCAAAAGAACAAAAATGTCACTTCATGGGAAACAAAAATATACAATATATTAATATTATGAATAAAAGTTGCTGCAATCAGGGAAACCTGCAGCTCTTTTTCCCTAAATAATAAATGACTTACACCTCAAAGCATGCAGACGAAACGCAATAACAAACTGTCATGTTATCTTATGTTCAAATGTGGATGTTGTTTGGGAACACAATTATGTTCAGGGAGGTCACATACCAAATCATTTGGACAATGGACTTTGGCTCAGGAATTTCAGAATGATTAAAACAATATTTGAGATGGTGTGCGATTTGGTGCACTACTCCGGAGCAGGGTCTAACCAGCACAACTGGTACTAACCGTGATGTAAGTAGACACTGATAGGCCAGACGTGTTCAAAAACACCCTCACCCACCATGATTTAAAATGCTGTGTAACTTACTGAAAACATTGTTTCAACTTATTTTGAAAGTATGATGAACAGTGATAAATATATGGATGCTGAAGTGCTGGAAATTGAATCAAATGTAGCACTGCCAGTTGTGGTTGGAGATTCTTAATCCTCGTTTCCTTTTTATCAATTGCTTTATGTATATGTCAACATTCCATGTCCATTATTGTGAAACCTGCGAGACACAACAAAAACACAGCTCCAATCACAGCATCCTCCATCCTCCTGCTGTTAATGTTCTTCTTCTTTGTTAACGTTGTTGAACCTTGTGCACTAATTACATAATTTTCGACCAGCTTACGTCACGTACTGGTACAAATGGTCCGATGAACAAAAAAAGATTGGCAAATAACTTTTCTTTAGGCACATTTTAAGATTTTGTGCACATATTGACATTTCCATGCAGCTGTTTTTATGCAATATTCCAAAATTTCCATACAAATATATGGATGAAACGTAACTATTGACCAGTTACACTTCTACTGCTGTTTCTGTGTTTACAAAATTGTCAATTTACCTGTCTGTCTCTTATTAATCATATGTTTAAACTCTTGCAGTCTAAATTAATATCAATACACCAATCGATAAACTTACTCAGTCTGCACTGTAAGTTAGTTTTATATTGACTTGGTCTTATTCTCAGTCCAGCAGAAGGGAGGTATTTCTTATTTGCTTGAATATAACCTGACCAAAGCAATTAATTATAGCCTGACAATAACGTTAAATGCACTATTAGAGTAGCATTACACATAAAAGAAAAACTGGAATGATGGAAATCTTATAGCATATTAGGTAATCTCTTTTGTGGGGAAGATGAGTCTTCAGGTGATGAGGTTTGAACTGACTTTGTCACGGGCGTTTTCTTTCTTCCTCCTGTCCTCCGGTACAGACATGACACAACATTGACTTTGGAAGTCAGACCACACGGCAGTATATCAGATCCTAAACAGGTGTGGTCGCCCTTCCTTTTCATAATCTTTGTGTAAAATGGTCGGGTTCTCGCGTTTGGGTTGGGTTGTCTTTGAGTTGTTGTTTCAGTAGTTTGTATGAGTTATAATGCCTTACATTTCATCAGGTTTATGTCAAATGTTGATCTAAATGATCCAAGTGATACCTCATCATTTGGGATGCGCTATAAAAACAGGCATGTCTTTTGAATACGGAAGCGTCTGAGATAGCAACTCTCGCAAATCATCCTCATTGGATAAGCTGCCCAATTTTATCTCTAACACAAGAAATCGCACAGAGACAGAACCATTGATTATAAAGAATAAATTGAACATGGCAGATTTGGGGTAAGACGGTGGGAAATGAAGCCCAAATGCTCTTAAACAAACAGTTTTAAGCATGTGTGTTGGCTCGACGATGGGTGACCTTGTCCAAAGTGACACGCTAGTCCTATGAGGTAGCAGCACATACTTGAATTTGTCTCTGAGCTGATGCCAGGTGCAAAAGTGGAAAAGTTTTCCAGCATTCACAATGCCAGTCACTTTGTTTTTTCCTTTGCCTTAACGCCAGCAGAAAAGCTTGCTCAAGCGGAAAATTCTTATGCAAATGCAGCACGAGACGCATGACGACTGAACCAGCCAAACTGGGCAGCGTGCTTTGGCCACAGGTATTGAACAGGAGCTTATACCCACCTTTGAAGTTGTGTCGCTTTTGTTCTGTTCTCTTGTCTTTTGTATGGAATGGAAAATATAATGTAACATCTTTCTCAACATGGCCTAAGAGAATGGGCTTTCTTTGTAATTAAAGTGAAGGAGCTCTTTTAACCTGACATTGGCATGCTAATACCACTTAATCCTAATCTCAACAAACATTCTGCTTTAACACTGGACACATTCCTCTCAACATGGGGTGCTTCTGCTCTTCACCTTTCTTCTTTGCCTTTATCTGAAGTCTGTGACATCATCATTATGCATGTTCGTGGGTCTGAAATCATGTGAGCAAGCTCTAATCCCATACTTGTCATAGCAAAAGTGAAATCGGTACATAAACAATGATGGTATTTTTATAACATTGTCCTGCACTGAGAGCACGCAAAGCAGATGCGTAACAAATTAAATCTGACCTCACATGTCAGTGTGTTACAAAGATGTTCTCACATGGACACAAAACAATGGAAGGTGAAGAGTGACGCATTCCAACTCGTTCAGACGTTCAATTTTACATTCTCACCGAGATAGCCAGTGTAAATACCCATAAGGCATCTGTAGGAAAACTGCGACAACATACTGTATAACAAATAAAGTCCCATAAGCAAATATGCATGGTACATAATCAGTGCTGGGGAAAGTTACTTTTAAAAGTAATGCATTACAATGTTGCATTGCTCCCTAAAAAAGTAACTAGGTTAGGTTGTTAATTTTTATCGAAAAATATGTTACTTATGCATGGGCTCGCTTCTTTGTTTTTTACATTAAAAGTTTTTTTTTTTGTTTTTTTTTTTGGTAAATTTAAAAGCCCTTTCACACCAAAAAGTGAAAAAGTAAATTCATGTCTGTACAGCAGAATGCATGAGAAGACAGCTGAACACTATTCAGCAATAAAAAATTATGCATAAATGTTAGTTCATCTACAGTAATTTTTGTTTATTAGTATGACTGAATTTGATAAACAAATCCAAGCAGAAAATGTTTTAATTCATAAAGGATATTTGTGTTATTTATTCAGTTGTTACAGATTTGCGTCATATTCGGAGTTTGCATTTTACTGCTGAATCTGTTTTTGTGAGAGTGAGATGAGTAAATGCATGTTCACATTTAGTCTAGACTCTAGAACTAACCATACACAGGACACACAATCTTTGCACTTACTCCTGATTTCTCTCAACATTGGGACAAGATAGCTGTGAGTCAATAAATTAACTGGCGTCACTTATTTGAAAAAGTTACTATTTTCGTATAAATTAAAAAGTATGAAATGCGTTACTTTACTAGTTATTTAAAAAACGTAATCTGATCACATAACTCGCCTTACTTGTAATATATGTGTTATTGTAGTGTTATGATATAAAAGACATCTGGCCAGTGTTTAGCATTACAACTTTCTTGTTTGTCATTTCTGTATCTATCTCACATCTGTTGCACATTAACATCATAATTAAACATGAAGTGCTGTCCAACAAAAACACATCAATGCCTGACAAATGTAAGATCAACTTTGATTTTAATGCCTTTTCCCATCCATGAGTCAAGCCCAAAAGTGTTTGTATTTAATTTTATACATCAGTTGCTAAATTTATACAGGCTGTTGAGTAAAAGATCTACGGCTGTTCTCTGTTATCTGTTCACTGAAGAGAGATCAGGTCATGTCATCCGTCTCTTTATCATGTCAGGGTCACAATCAGAGCAAGAAAGAGTGAGATCGAGTCATGGGGAAAAAACAATCTGCACATTCAATGACAGCTTGGAAAAAATACTTTAAGCTGTCAAAACTGAAAAAACAAGATGCGTAGAATTATGTTAATTACAACAAGCTCTTTATTCCAGTAACACAGTACCACTGTCGACAGCGAGATTAGATCAGATGTTCAAAACACGGTTTTGAGGCCAAGGACACATTACAGTGAGTACTGTATGAGTACATTTTTCCACTTCAAGAATATTTGTTGTGTTACAACCCGCTACAGAAGCATCATGCCTATTCAAACAGTGCATGAGTTTCCTCAGATTTGTGAGCCTAGTAGATTTTGAATGCAAATTCATGAAAAAAAAAAAGGAATGGCAAACTAAATGAACTATGAAAACCGGCCAAATCTTCACCCCGATACCAACCACTGCTGCATCTATCTGACTTTATCTGACATCTATCTGATTTTGTTGTTGTTGTAATAGTTATGTCTAGGATTTTGGTTGGATTTGGGTTCTAGATTAGGGTCATTGATATGTGTCATGTTTACTATCCTGAATGTATCTGTCCTTGTTTGTGTTATAATGGTTGAGATGATGGCTCTTCTCCACAAAATACTCAACTCAAGTCATGATTTGGAAAACGGTCTCCAATGTGACATGGTTGCTGTCGCTCTTCCACAGGCCTTATCATTACATCACTGTGACTGGATCATCAGGATCAAATGAGGCCTGTTACACTCAGCCACAGACATTCCTTCAGGACGTCAGTGAGCAACAGTCTCTGTGTTTGTTCCTCTCTGTGAAATCTATTAAATTTACTGTTATAGAAACGAAAACTGAGAAAAATGAACTAGATTTATTCATTGAAAATCTAGAAAATGTAATAATTACTAATGTTACTACTGTTAAGAGGGTTGCCAGTGCATTGTTATCAGAGCCAGAAAGAATCTTTTTCAGTAAGGTTCAATATTTGTCCGCTTTGAATTTATTTCTTTTTAACCTTAGTAAGGTCTGTTTTTATGAAGACCTTATTAATTATTAAATAATTAAATTTAACCCATTACTTTTTCAATCCTGGTCTTAGGGACCCAAAATCAGGCACGTTTTGTATGTCTCTCTTATAGAGTCTCTCCTAACGAGCTGATGATCTGATTTACATGTGTTAAATATGGAAGACAACGCAAAATGGTTATAACAGAAGGTCCCCAGGACCAGGACTGAAAACCACGGCTTTAGTCAATAAGGATCCTATTGACTGTTAGCTATAAAATGTAAAATAAACGTTAATAAAAGCCATATTTATACACTGCAAAGGTGGAACAGAAGTTGCACCTGACACTGCATTTATTTTTAATGATACTGAAAGGAGGCATACATGTATTTACAAAACAAATGTGTGGTTTAAAAAGCCTATAAATTATAGAAAATAAAAAAGGAGCTTATTACTGGCTAGGCCTGCAACATTGCCATTTTGTCAATTATTGCTCGTGATATTTTAATAATGATTTTTAATGTTGATAAATAGAATACATAAAAAGGTTTTTGTGTTTGGGGAAACTGAATGAATAATGGTTATTCAAACTGAGGGTGGATTATATACCCAACAGAAAGTGAGCAAAGAGTATCTCCCATTACTGAAGTGGACAATATCTTCAGTCTACCGCAATTTCTGCACTCCTCCTCTAGAATCACTGAATCTGTATATACTGCAAAGTCACTTGCTTACATTATTCTGCACTGAATTCAGAGTTCAGTGAGTCAGCGTGTGCATGGAACAAAACTGGCATATTCAGTGGTGGTGACTAATGTAAACTAAGGTAAGCTCATGAGAAGTGTGTGACTGCTTATAGTGTTCAATGCTGCAAACATTTGTAAAAAATGGCCCACTCAGATTGACAGATGGTCCAGATGTAAAGAATAGGCAATAAGATCCTGATGGATGGATGCTGATCTTCCATTTGTTTTTGTTCTATGGAGAATAAATGCAGAAACTGTCAATCTGAGTGATCAATCTAATCCAAGTGCGCTTGTAAAACAGTTCCTGATTGGTCTTATCGTCCCTACCTACTAACCCCACCCACTCTACGTCTTCAGATGTCACTAAAAACATTGCATTATTATCTGGATTTCATTTAGCTTTAGCAAAGCAGCATGTAATGCCACTCTGAGGATTATCTCAAGATCTGCACATTATGTTATGTTGTGTTTGGGCTTGTTGGAATAAGGAACACATGCTCTGAATAAATATATGTACTTTACATATACGTACTTTAAAAATAAATTTGTATCATCTTAATTCAAGTGATGAAGGATTTTGATTGTCTTACTGCAATCAGTGTTGAGTCCTACTGTAAGGTTAACCCTGCCTGCCCTAAATGTGTGTCACAATCTCCTGCAATCTCCTGCCCATGAACTCTTCTAGAGGGCACTCCATCCTGGCCACTGTTTCACGGATTCCATTACCCATAAGACACCATTCCTTGGAACTGGTTGCATACACCCTTGTTTCCTGTCTGGAGGACTATTTAAGTGGCACACAAACACACTCTCAAGTCTTGTTCCACTGTTAGGCGAAAATTCTGAGCGATTATCCTTATTTTCATTGCCTTGCCTTGTTTTTGAGCTTGGGCTGTTTCCTTGTTTTGTGATTGTTTGCTGCATTTTCTGACCATTGCATGTGTTTTGGATTACTATTTTGCTGGTGTTGGATCATGCCTCTTTGACCACAAACTGTTTTAATAAAAGCTTGCATTATCTCCATTGTCAAACCTGAATGTAACAGTGTGAAAATGATTAACAGCTGAAAACATTGGCAAGTAATCAAGTCAAGGCAAGTCACCTTTTTTTATATAGCACTTTAAACAAAATACATTGCGTCAAAGCAACTGAACAACATTCATTTGGAAAACAGTGTGTCAATAATGCAAAATGATAGTTAAATGCAGTTCATCATTGAATTCAGTGATTTCATCTCTGTTCAGTTAAATAGTGTCTGTGCATTTATTTGCAATCAAGTCAACGATATCGCTGTAGATGAAGTGACCCCAACTAAGCAAGCCAGAGGCGACAGCGGCAAGGAACCGAAACTCCATCGGTGACGGAATGGAGAAAAAAACCTTGGGAGAAACCAGGCTCAGTTTGGGGGCCAGTTCTCCTCTGACCAGATGAAACCAGCAGTTCGATTCCAGGCTGCAGCAAAGTCAGATTGTGCAGAAGAATCATCTGTTTCATGTGGTCTTGTCCTGGTGGTCCTCTGAGACAAGGTCTTTACAGGGGATCTGTATCTGGGGCTCTAGTTGTCCTGGTCTCCGCTGTCTTTCAGGGCAGTAGAGGTCCTTTCTAGGTGCTGATCCACCATCTGGTCTGGATACGTACTGGATCCGGGTGACTGCAGTGACCCTCTGATCTGGATACAGACTGGATCTGGTGGCTATGGTGAGCTCGGAATAAGAGAGAAACAGAAAAATATTAGCGTAGATGCCATTCTTCTAATGATGTAGCAAGTACATAGGGTGTTATGGGAAGTGTTCCTAAAAATCCTTTAACGGATTTGGATATTAAAAGTATATCAGTATGTTATGTGTAAGCCAGGTTAAAAAGATGGGTCTTTAATCTAGATTTAAACTGCAAGAGTGTGTCTGCCTCCCGAACAATGTTAGGTAGGTTATTCCAGAGTTTAGGCGCTAAATAGGAAAAGGATCTGCCGCCCGCAGTTGATTTTGATATTCTAGGTATTATCAAATTGCCTGAGTTTTGAGAACGTAGCAGACGTGGAAGATTATAATGTAAAAGGAGCTCATTCAAATACTGAGGTGCTAAACCATTCAGGGCTTTATAAGTAATAAGCAATATTTTAAAATCTATACGATGTTTGATAGTGAGCCAGTGCAGTGTTGACAGGACCAGGCTAATATGGTCATACTTTCTGGTTCTAGTAAGAACTCTTGCTGCTGCATTTTGGACTAGATATAGTTTGTTTACTAAGCGTGCAGAACAACCACCCAATAAAGCATTACAATAAAATCTAACCTTGTGGTCATAAATGCATGGATTAACATTTCTGCATTTAACATTGAGAGCATAGGCCGTAATTTAGATATATTTTTGAGATGGAAAAATGCAGTTTTACAAATGCTAGAAACGTGGCTATCTAAGGAAAGATTGCGATCAAGTAGCACACCTAGGTTCCTAACTGATGACGAAGAATTGACAGAGCAGCCATCAAGTCTTAGACAGTGTTCTATGTTAATACATGCAGAGTTTTTAGGTCCTATAATTAACACCTATGTTTTTTTCAGAATTTAGCAGTAAGAAATTTCTCGTCATCCAGTTTTTTATATCGACTATGAATTCCATTAGTTTATAAAATTGGTGTGTTTCACCAGGCCGCTAAGAAATATAGAGCTGAGTATCATCAGCATAACAGTGAAAGCTAACACCATGTTTCCTGATGATATCTTCCAAGGGTAACATATAAAGCGTGAAGAGTAGCGGCCCTAGTACTGAGCCTTGAGGTACTCTATACTGCACTTGTGATCGATATGATACATCTTCATTCACTGCTACGAACTGATGGCAGTCATATAAGTATGATTTAAACCATGCTAATGCACTTCCACTGATGCCAACAAAGTGTTCAAGTCTATGCAAAAGAATGTTGTGGTCAATTGTGTCAAACGCAGCACTAAGATCCAATAAAACTAATAGAGAGATACACCCACGATCAGATGATAAGAGCAGATCATTTGTAACTCTAAGGAGAGCAGTCTCAGTACTAAGATACGGTCTAAATCCTGACTGGAAATCCTCACATATACCATTTTTCTCTAAGAAGGAATATAATTGTAAGGATACCACCTTTTCTAGTATCTTGGACAGAAAATGGAGATTCGAGATCGGTCTATAATTAACTAGTTCTTTGGGGTCAAGTTGTGTTTTTGTGATGAGAGGCTTAATAACAGCCAGTTTGAAGGTTTTGGGGACATATCCTAATGACAATGAGGAATTAATAATAGTCAGAAGAGGATATATGACTTCTGGAAGCACCTCTTTTAGGAGCTTAGATGATATAGGGTCTAACATACATGTTGTTGGTTTAGATGATTTAACAAGTTTATACAATTATTCCTCTCCTATAGTAATCAAAAAGTAATCAAACATAATCAGTTACTTCAATAAAGTAATTGAAATAGTTACACTACTTTTTACATTTGAAATAGTATAACTTGTAATCTGTAATCTCTTACATTTCCAAAGTAACCTTCCCAACACTATATGTTTGATGAAGCTAAAACCAAAATGCAGCACAAAAGCTGCATCTGTATTTTACATGTACTTGGTATTATTTGGTCTCCTAATAGAATTGTGCTTGTTGTAATCTGCTAGTTGAGATCTTTTAATGATATACAGTATGTCAAAAGATACTGTTATGTATGATCATTCAAAGATCACAGTTTCATCATATTTCTTATTTTCAATTGAGGTTTTATTTATTTATTTATTTATTTATGTATGTATGTATGTGTATGTATGTATGTATGTATGTATGTCTATTTCTCTTTCAGCCAAAAACCAACAATAAAATTTTTGGTCCCACTTTATATCAGGTGGCCTTAACTACTATGTACTTACATAAAAATAAGTACAATGTACTTATTGTGTTCATATTGTATTGTAAAACACTTTTGCTGCTATTGAGGTGGGATGGGGTAAGGTTAGGGAGGGGGTTGGAGGTATGGGTAAGTTTAAGGGTGGGTTAAGGTGTAAAGTATGGGTCAACAGTGTAATTATAAATGTAATTGCATAAATTAAATACAGATGTAATTACATGTAGTTTTTTTTAAATATAAGTACAATGTAAAAACGTACGTACACAATAAGTACATTGTACTAAATTATTAATTAAAATGTAAGTACATAGTAGTTAAGGCCACTTAATATAAAGTGGGTCCCAATTTTTAACTGTTGAGATTGGCTTCCATATTTTTATCACTCATTTTGTTTAATGGTGCACTTTATTTTGAGAGAACTGTATTTTAACGAGGTCGACTGATGTATCACTATTATTGTAAATGTAACGACGCAATGTAAAATTTACCTAATTTTAATTTTATTTTAAATGTAACAGACAGGTTTTTTTTTTCAGAGATTTTTGTTCATTTTGGTGGCATTTTTTGCACCAGCTCATGTAAGTTTCTGACCTCGATGCAAAGCAGTTGCTATGTTGCTCTGGAAGGTTCCTTAATGATAAGTACAACCACTTAATGATAATATTAAAATAATTATAATGATTATATTTATAACAAGCTGCATTTATGTTTGTTAAACATCCACTTTTGATTCCTCTTCTTTTATTCCTGCATTGCTTCTTAATAAATGACTATTCTTTCAGCAACTTCATTGATTCAGTCTGTTTAAGGTGACAAGAGGGTCAATGGCCTTTTGCTATTTTGTCTTTACCTTTTTTACATGTGCACAATAATGCAAAGTGACTAATTCAGTTGCAGCAGATGACTTTAGGAAAACATGCACTTGTAAAGTTCAACATTTGCATATTCCTTCAGGAATGATGTTGAATATGAAGGGCGGTGTTATTTCCTCAACTGTCCTAATCTTTGTTATATTCTCATTCACATCATCCTTGTCAAGGTCCATCTGAGTGCATGACTGTCATGACTGTACACTAGCTAAGGTCATCCCATGACGTCAGTGATGTGGAAATGCAGCCGAGCGCAGGCGAGTCACGCTGACGAGTCACAGCGCTGACAGACAACAAAAAGGAAAGAGTCTGTACACCTACAGTATAATAGCGTTTCCATCCGCCACACCCCTCGTCTCCAATCCAGCGCCTCACCTACTCATTACATGATGAATACTTCCTCATCCTTCAGCAGAGCTGCGTGTATTAGCCATTCCGCTGGTATTTATGGAAACGTGATCAAGGGTGATGAAACCATGATAAATAAGCAGATTGCTCTTTTGTCTGCTCACACACAGGAGATTATATTTAGTACTTATTTTCCAATTGGCCTTTCCATTTCCAAAGAAACGGTTAAATTTAGACCTGAAGACGCAACTGCTGTTTGAACAGGCTTTGGAAAACAAAAATAGCATCGGGAAATGCATTTTGATCTACATGTTGATGGCTCCATTATTGTAAAGTTTGCACACATGTACAGTGAAGTCTGAGACTACGGAAGAAAACGCCAACATTTTTCCACTCTTTTCAAATTCAATACAAACATGTTTATTACAAATTAATTGAACTGTCAAAAATCTTGATCAAATTACTCACACATATTAATATTTGCTGAGACTTGGGTGGCAGTATGTTGTTATATGTATCTCCATGTCACTGAACATAAACCAATCCCATTGTGCAATGAACTGTCAATCTGTGAGAGGCTGCACTGAGAAAATGTCAAATGGCCTTGGTGTTTATTTAAAGTGCATAATCAAAAATTATGGTTTCCAGTTTTTGTTCAGTTTGCCTAAAAGCAAGTAAAACTCTGGCAAAATAAAATATTTAAAAAATCAAAGTTTGTTCCAATAGTATTTTCACTTAACACCTGATAGTTGATGTCACTTTTTTTTTTCCTTTGGTACACAACGGAAAATGATGCGCAAGGCATCACAATTAACATTCAGGTTATAGACATAAAAACAGGAGTCATAATAGACATGCAACACAACATCAGCGAGCAACCAGCTCCCCTTCATATTCTTCTTTTGGGGTTATTTTTCACCGTAAATCAGTGTACAGACAACTTGGATTACAAGCTTTTGGTGAGCTACTGTTTTTGACAGCAATAAATCCATTCTCCCGTGAAAAGAATCCATTCTCTTGTGTGATCTCACATTATTTCCTATATCAATTCTTGTGTGTTTGGCTGTGAAACATAGTTTGTAGACCAGACGGAGTTGGTGGTGCGTCTTCCTCTTAAACCGTTGTGTCTGATCTGTCGAGCAGCGATCGATGACTTTGAACACCGTGCGGTGTGAAGCCAGCTTTACTCACTCGGATCTCTCTGTAAGCCTGGTTTGGTGTGTGTTTGCCCTGATGACTACTGAAGGCTAGTGTCATGCTTTCCCTGTTCTGTGTGTGTTACATAGAGAATAGTTTGTTGTGTTTTGCAAAAACTGTTTCATGAAACTGAAATCAAAGTCAAAGGCTGAGAATTAGCGTATGGTTTTGCAGATTTGGTCTGGGCTTCTGCTGTTTAAATGTGCCTGCTTTCAGAAATTTTGTGGCAAGTAAAGATTTAGTGTGAAAGCAGTTGAAAATAACTGTAATAGCCCGGCCATCAATCAAATTGAAACTGAATATTTGGTTTCCCATGAGGAGACGACATGATCGTTGTCACACAATCGCTTACATTTTAAATTTACATTACAATTTTAAATCATGTTTCTTTATTTCAAAAAAGTTAAACTTTGCTTTCATGCTTAAATGACTATAACCTTTTTCTAATCATGTTACAGACCCCATGTACTAACAGCTGGAAGCTCAGAGTGTCTTGGTAGGACTACTTTGAAGTAATGCACACAACCTGAACGAAAAAAAAAGCATAAACAGCGGTTAGTTAAACAAAAATAAAGAAGAGGCCGACTGACAGAAGTTATAAATAATGATCTTCCGAGCAGGTTGCTTTTCGGCTTTTTCACTTGAGAGCGTTCTGTTTGCCCATATATGGTCACAGGCCAACGAGAGAATTCACGTAATTCACGGCGTGCATGAACCCTCTGCCTCACGCAGCAATAATTTACTGCTTTTATTGTTGCACATATCACCTTCCTAGTGGCACAACCATTTGAAATTTCCATGATTGTTGAAGACACACTCCACCCTGGAGCAGATTTATTTCACACATCTGGATGAGGTGTCTGTAGTTTCTCCTCGCCCTGCCGTTATTTGATTTGCTGCTAAGAGTGAATATGAACAGAGACCAGGGAGAAGAAAAGTCATTCCTTACAGCGCTCCTGTCCGCCTTTGTCCCCGCTCGCACACGGTGGGAAAAGAAACAGCTTTTGGACAATGTTTGGGTGGTTTGATTAGAGAACGTGGTCACTTCGAGATCTGTCAGCCTGGCATGTGTCTGAGCCCCTGGGAAAAGGCTGAATTTAATGACAGCTTTAACAGTTATGAAGAATACTTTCCAGGCCCATTAACACATCTCATGCCTTATAATTAACCCTGCCAGGTCATTTTTAAAATAACAATAGCCCATTCAGAGGAAAATCACAGATGTGTGACGTGAGATTATGGATTATAAAATCATGTTGTGTGTAGCTCTGTTTCGTGTTGATGGAAATGGTATGGTGTGTGTGTGTTTCCACAAGTCTCAAGCATTGCTGTTCCACAAGTAATTCATGAATTCATAAACTATATTGCAATATGAGTATTAAACATTGAGCTGGATTAAAACTTCCTTGTGTTTTGCTAACACTTTTTTGTAAGATAACTTTGATCAAAAATCTGGATGTCTTGAGCTCTACAGAAAGGGTGTATTCAAGCTGGATTTTAGATACAAAAACAAAAACAAAAACGTATCTTTGTCATCTTGCATTATATATATCTAAACGTTCTTAAAGCAAGATACATTAATGATTTACTTGATAGGTAAAATTACAATGGATATTAAGTAGGTCTTTTTTTTAGAAAAAAACTATTGAAATGTTGTTAAAACAAGAAAAAAATTATTGCCAGTGGGGTAAGAAAAATTATCTGTTGGTAAGTTATTTTTCATACTCCAATGACATATTTTTTTTTTCTTGTTACAAGCAAAAAAAAAAAAAAAAAAAAAATAATAATAATAATAATATATATATATATATATATATATATATATATATATATATATATATATATATATATATATGTATATATATATATATATTTTTTTTTTTCAGATAAAAACAACATCGCTTATTGCATGTACATTTGTCTGGGATCAGATGATATGTTGTTTGAAAAACCCACACAAAGGTAAGATGATCCTGGACAGCGAGTGTGTGACAGTCCATTAATGTGATTAAACAGAGCCTTGTGTAGAGCGGAGCCTCATATCACTCGCTGAGGAGGTAACGTTGATATAATCACAGTGTGCACAGATCATATGTTTTATCTCCCTCAGATCATATACTGTTTTTTTCCATCGTGCATTTCTTTAGATCCATGGAGCTGTTTTCTTTCATCACTGTGAAGTTATGCTTTTGTTTTCATGCACCAGTCAGTTTTGTAATTACCTTTTTTTTATGTGCGACTCCCTTTAACAGACTTAAGAGGCTCAACTGGAAGGAAAATAGACGTGAAATTCTTTGTCTGCCTGCACAGATCAGTGACTTTGGGCCTGTGATGAATGCAGAGTTTCCAAACTGTATTCCATCCAGACTTCAAAAAGTAGCATAGATGATGAATTTACAGTCCAGACACTTAAGCATGCAGGGAATGAAACGGGAATGCTATCAAACTCTATACTGCACTTCAGCGTGATTCAAAAAACACCAGTCGAGGACCTGAAACTTTACCGTGGAACCAAAACGAGAGAACCACTTAAGAAGACGGACCTGGGAAGTCTGGGAATGCAGTTAATGCCAGACGCAGACGGACGCAATGCACCCGCTCACCTGCTCATTCTCAGACCCTGATCATTACATTTCACAAGGAATCGTACATCTGTCGGTCATATTTCTCTCTAACCTCCAGTACACACATAAAAAAACACCCTTCTCACCTGAGAAATTAATGATAAAAAGTGAAGAACTTTTAAAGTGAAGAAAAAAAAAACCTGACAACGTACAAGTAAATGTCTTTTTATTTAAGAATGTTTCAATATTTATAATCTAAAACAACAAAAACCTAAAATCAAAAGAACTGAAATGTATATAAATGAAACTGATGCATAATGTTGATTTAATAAATAAATAAATTAATAAATAAATAATAAAGTAAGTATCATGATTTTCATGAAATTACAATTAAACTATAGAGTTTTTATTAATTCATTTATTATTATTAATATTTAATTTTAGAAAATGGATGAAATAAGGAACAATTTGTATTTATTTATGTATTTATTTGTTTGCTTGATAGTTGTGTAATACACTGGTTTCACATCAGAAAGCCAGGGGGTCGTGAGAGGTAATAAAGTGAGACCTCCAGCTGATGAACTGTTGTGGGGTGCAGCTCAAACCACGAGCTGTCCGTCTTCGGCCCTGTGGTATGAACAGAACTACAAACACCTTTCATTCTGAGCGCCAGAGATTTGCCCAGACCTGCAGACACAAAGTGTTTGTGTTTCACTTTCCTGTGTAAATGTTTTGATTGAGAACTGGTTACTATTATGATAGTCATGAGCTCTTTGTAGTGGTGCGGCTGCCGATGTGCTGACGGATGTAACAGAGAGAGCAGCGGTCTGAGAAAGAGAAGCTGTCATCAGCACTGACACTACAGCCCAGACGACAGGCTACTGCAGGAAACACAGACACACACACACACACAGAGCCACGCACACACACACACACAGATCCACGCACACACACACACACACAGAGCCACGCACACACACACAGAGCCACGCACACACACACACACACGCACACACACACACTCACTCACTCACTCACTCACACACACACACACACACTCTATAAATAGGCAACAGGTGAATTTTACCTGTCTTCAACAAAAATGGAAGGCAACGTAAGAGAAAGAGGAAGAGGAGTGAGGATGAGAGGAGGAGCTCGTGGAGGATGAAGGGTAGAGAGAGGAAGAGGTAGATCTGGAGGAGGACATCAGCTGTGATTCGAGTAACCCCTTCATGTTGTAAAGCATGGGCTGAGAGTTGAGTTCAACCTCAGCAGATATACTCTTGCCACAGTGATTCAGACACTTCAGCTAGAACACAGGTTTCTTCTTGTATAGCTTACAACATGACCTCATCAGTATTTGCTAACATTCACTGTATTCTGTGTTTGAAGCGATGTCTTGTGTGCTGTCCTCTGAGATGTACAGTAACAATGTTTTTGACTGATCTACACAGGACTGAGGGTCGAGAACGAGGAGGAAGGGCCCCATATTCACAGAAGAACAAGAGAGAGCTATCTTAAACATGACCAATAATAAATTCAGACAAACTTTCTGATTGACCACAAAGCTTTTAATAAAGTCCATCAGGTCTCTCTGTCTGCAGCTGAAACAGAATATGTGGAGGCGACTCATGTACACTTCAGTATAGTGCTTTGACAAAATGAGCCTTGCTTTTAATGCCTAGGCAATCGTAAAACACTAATACAATGTTCAAAAGTCTTGTAGTGACACCTACAGGACAAAGAAAAATATGTACAGTATAACAAGAATTAAAAACCACTGCATTTTTATCTTCACAAATAAGTAAAAATATTCATATAACAACTCTGCACATTTGTGAGGGCAGTGAATATATTATAGTCTTATCAAATCAATAGTTCACATTAGCACAACAGATTAAAGTATATAGTAAAAAAAACTAAAGGTTTATAGATGGATAATATTTTCATCACCTAAATGACATGATCAGTTGTGAAAAACTGTAAATATCATTTTGCTTACATCATTTGTTCAGAACTTCTTGACACAAATCAGGAATTTTTTCTCACTTGGTCTTATTTCTGTCATGTCAGTTCAGCATATCTTACATTTTATAAGATGTAACATCCATGTAGGCTAATGTTTTTTTTTTTTTGGATTGCTTAATCACGATTTTCAAAACAGGGCCCATGTTTTCAAAACACTACACACAATTAGCACAAGCACACACCAAATTAGCAAAAAACTACAGATCCTTGGCATAATGGATCTAAATGAGGAATCCATCCTTGTATTGCTGCTACCTCCATCTGGTCACAGGCCTCCTCCATGGCTTGGATGAGGGGTACCTCAGCCTGGAGACGGAGATCATATACCTTCCACCGCCTGTGACGGCTGGTGAAAGACAGTCCGGAAACAAATGCGAGTTAACAGGATTTAATGAGATGAAGATAAACAATACAACGACACACAAAGACGATGAGACGATAACACTCCAGGGAGACGGTGGAAGGTGAGAAATCCAGCCGGAAGTGGAGTGTAGGTGAGGTGTTCGGGTCTTGACGGCGTGAGGCAGCAGGAGAGAGTGGCACAGGAACTGCGGGGAATAGAGCCGAAGGTAAGTGTCCGTGGCTGAGTGATCGTGCGGAGAGTGGATGAGGTTCTAGGGAAAACACAGACAGCCAAACGCAAACTAACACTAAAGCCAGACGGGGGTAACACAATGACATGAAACAACGATCTCACAAACACAAAACGTGAGACAAGCCATTATAAAGGAGATGAGTAATGAGTGGCAGCTGTTGCTGATACAATTAACGGAGACGCCCACAACTAATCAGTGCAGACGCAGAACACACAGAATTCACCACAAAGTGTAAACAACCCGAGATCACGGTTTACCAACCGTGACACCGCCATGCCGAAAAAAACACTTCCAGAGGGTTGAGGAATGGAGAGTGTGGTGGAAGATATAGGACGGTGAAATGTGGATGTTGCTGAAACCAGTTCTGAACCAGAGCAGAGCGGTGGAAACACACATTGTCCCAGACAACAATGTATTGCATAGGATCGATTTGATTTGCTGCGGTTACGTTGTGCAATTGGTCCAAGAATGTAAGTATGAGTGCGGTGTTGTAAGAGCCCATATGGGCATGGCAGTGGAGGACCTCATTCTGTGTAATGGCTGCACAGAGTGTTAAATTGCCCCCACGTTGCCCTGGGACGTTGACTATAGCCCTGTGGCCAATGAGGTTTCTTCCCCTCCATTGTGTTCTCATCAGGTGGAACCCAGCCTCATCTACGTAAATGAACTCAAGCTGGATCTCCTCCATTCGTTAAACTCTCTGAAGAACAGTGTCAGGCAAAAATTGTGTAGTTCAGTGTAGATCTAGTATACATATTACAGTACTGTAAAAGATATGAGACAGTACGCAAGATCACACTGCTAAAGTGAATACATACCTCTGCATAGTCATGCCGCAGTCATTTCACCCTTTCGGAATTGCGCTCGAAAGGCACTCGATAAATTTGCTTCATTTGAATATGGTTGTTTTTTTAGGATGCGTGCCAGTGTTGATGTTGAGACCTGATGGATATCGTTGAAACTGACGTGGTTCTTGACATTGTTAGCTTGGAGCTGATTGAGTGTTATAGCACTGTTGGCCAAAACCATGTTTACTATCTCCCTCTCTTACTGTTCTGTGAACGTAGGAGGCCTTCTCCCTGTCATTCCTGACCCTCAATCCTATGTAGAAAAAAAAAATAATAATAAAAAAATGTACAAAAAGGTATACAATAGTACAGTAACTTCACAGGAAAAGGTAACAAGTGCATAGAATACAGTACTGTAAGCAGTTACTGAAACCGTGCAGATGTTTTTGAAATGATGACATTTTTACAATACCTATTTTCCAGTCTAAATGTTCTTATCACACTTGCCACTGTGTATCGGTTTAGATTTGGCTGTACTCGCAGTCCAGCCTCCCTCAGCGTCAGGCCGTGATAGACAACGTGGTCAACCAGTGTTGCGCGGATCTCATTCGTCAGATTCGGTCCTCTTTGAACACCGTCTCCGTCTCCCTCTCCCTCTCCCTCTCCCTCTCCCTCTACCTCTCCCTTTCCCTCTACCTCTACCTCTACCTCTACCTCTTCCTCTTCCTCTCCCTCTACCTCTCCCTCTACCTCTACCTCTACCTCTACCTCTACCTCTACCTCCTCCTCTACCTCTTCCTCTCCCTCTACCTCTCCCTCTCCCTCTACCTCTACCTCTACCTCTACCTCTACCTCTCCCTCTCCCTCTCCCTCTCCCTCTCCCTCTCCCTCTACCTCTTCCTCTCCCTCTCCCTCTACCTCTACCTCTCCCTCTCCCTCTACCTCTACCTCTACCTCTCCCTCTCCCTCTCCCTCTACCTCTACCTCTACCTCTCACTCTCCCTCTCCCTCTCCCTCTCCCTCTACCTCTACCTCTACCTCTACCTCTCACTCTCCCTCTCCCTCTCCCTCTACCTCTACCTCTACCTCTACCTCTCACTCTCCCTCTACCTCTCCCTCTCCCTCTCCCTCTCCCTCTTCCTCTCCCTCTCCCTCTCCCTCTCCCTCTACCTCTACCTCTACCTCTACCTCTCACTCTCCCTCTCCCTCTCCCTCTACCTCTACCTCTCACTCTCCCTCTACCTCTACCTCTACCTCTACCTCTACCTCTCACTCTCCCTCTACCTCTCCCTCTCCCTCTCCCTCTCCCTCTCCCTCTCCCTCTCCCTCTCCCTCTACCTCTCCCTCTACCTCTCACTCTCCCTCTCCCTCTACCTCTCCCTCTCCCTCTCCCTCTCCCTCTCCCTCTCCCTCTACCTCTACCTCTCACTCTCCCTCTCCCTCTCCCTCTCCCTCTCCCTCTACCACTACCTCTCCCTCTCCCTCTCCCTCTCCCTCTCCCTCTACCTCTCCCTCTCCCTCTCCCTCTACCTCTCCCTCTCCCTCTCCCTCTCCCTCTCCCTCTACCTCTACCTCTCCCTCTCCCTCTACCTCTACCTCTCCCTCATCTTACTCTTTCCATTGTGCTTGAAGACCGATGAACTCACCTGCTGCTTTTTATAGTGCTTATACACCTGATTGGTGAGTCTACATTTAAGCAAACAAGTGTTTCCACACCTGATGACTGTGTTGAACCAATTGGTTGGACAGTGCGGTAATTTGACAGTCAGTGCTTTGGTATTGCAAGGAAGTGACTTCATGATAGATTTTTGTGTGTAATGTATGTTAATTGTGTTTAGTGTGTAGAGTTTTGCAACAAGTGTGAGTTTGACAATGTGCTTATAGTTGTGCAATTATGGGCTGATGTTTTGCTTCTTGAATATAAGGTTTTGCTAATAGTGTACTACTTTAATTTTAGTGTGTAAGCAATCCAAAAAAAACTGTAAAAACTATATGTCTAATGGCCTCTTACCGAATGATTTTCCAAGAAAATGTGTGACAAGCTGTAAAATACATTTAATTGTAAAATATATTTCTATATACTGTATATAACAGCTTCTAAACATACTGTTTGGAAAGTGGAGCATCATTAATGTACAGTTAAATAAATGAAAAAAAAACTTTAACAGATGTTTAGATAGATAGATAGATAGATAGATAGATAGATAGATAGATAGATAGATAGATAGATAGATAGATAGATAGATAGATAGATAGATAGATAGATAGATAGATAAAACAAAACCTCTCTCTCTTATTGTATTTAAATGGCTTTATTCGTTAGATGTTGTTCTCCTTGTGCAGGGTTTAGTGTGCTTGGTCACAGTGATTCATTTCATAAAGAAAATTTGCACAAAGCTATTTAGTGCCATGGCCTGCTACTAAGTGCACTTGCTGTGCCACACACATGAGCTATTGATCAAGGGCTGATTGTAGTAGTGGAGATGAGGAGGCATACTAGTAGATGGCAGAGCGGATCTAGCAGAAGAGCTAGCAGATCCAGAGCGGGCTGATCATGGCTCTGTCGAGACTCGAGAGCACTCAGATGTTGTCAGAGGATCATCTCCTCTGGTCTTACTACGCATATGTCTTTGAGCTGTGCTTCGGTAAGAGCTCACAGTTGATTCTTTTCAACAGGGCTATAGGTTTCTCCATCTGTAACGAGCATCACAGTAGTTCGTCACAAAATAAATCCGTATCCGCTCTTCTTTTTAAATGCATCTGACATATGATTATTTACATGGGTTGTGTCTCAAACCCTAGTGAGCTGCCTGACTAGTGACCACAGTGAGGCCGTGGTTTCTGTCATTTCTGCCTAGTGAGGCAGGTCACACGGTTTTGAGACACATCCGTGATGTTTGGCGACACTGATCCTGATTCTGTGTTTTTCAGTTACTCTCAGCAATCATCTGGAGAGAGGTTAGTGATCTACAATAACATCTGGGACTGTAACCAGCCTAACATGACTCACCTGAGCTTGTGAATATGCGGTGCACAGCACAAAACAGTACAAATAAAGAGTGTAACTGTAACTCTCTGTGTCAGCTTGGCACAATAATGACTGTTCCTAGTAATAATGTGTGTTCATACTCTACTGCAAAATCTTTGATTGCACTTTTTTTTTTTTTTTTGCCTACACACAAAAAAAGCTGACACTCAAACAGCAGAATCACACAGCAAATCTGCAAAACCGTGTCTTTAAAAATGGTTTTCAATTTCACAAAACAGTTTTTGCACAACACAACACATTATTCTCTGTGTAACACACAAAAATCTAACAATAATTAATATTTTGGCAAAGCTGTTTGCAAATGTTTGCTTTTGAGATGTGTTTGTGATATTTTGCGAGAGATGTACAGCATTTTGCATTTTGTGTGTGCAATGCTTGGGATTTGTGTGTAAAGTAAAAAAAAAAGGCAAAGTTTTGATAATGTATGCAGTTGAAAAAAAACGAACTACATAATATTCATAATAACAAAACCTTTCTAAATGATGGTGGCATTAGTGATACTGCTCTTTAGTACTGTATTTCTACAGTTAACTGAGGCTGAAGAAAAACTAATTAACCTAATTAAGGTCAATCTCATACTTACTTAATCAGTCTTATTTTTGGATTCAACTTGGACTAATCTACTCTTTTATGTAACTGAAAAAAATAATAATAATAATAAGATGATGACTAAATTGTAAGACTAGTCTAAAGTAATGCTTTCAAATGATTAATCACATCCAAAATAAAAGTTTTTTGTTTATGTAATATATGTGTGTTCACTGTGTATATTTATTATGTATATATATAAACACACATACAATGTATATTTTGAAAATATTAACATTTATATTATAACATATATATAATATGCAAATATAACATATTTTTCTTAAATATATACATGCATGTGTGTGTCTTTATTCATACATAATAAATATGCACAGTAAACACTTTATTTAATTATTTAATATTGACATAGCAATAACATTGGACAAACCAGATGCATTGTTTAAAGTGTTATAGAACATGTGCTAATTTTCAACACTTGTCCATAGGGGATTTTTTTTTATTTTAACACACATATATTACATAAAAAAAAAAAAAAAAACAATTGCAATTACAATGCAATTAATCATTTGACAGCACAAGTCTAAATCTGTTATGTAACCAGTCCCTTATTTTGATGAGAATCAGCTTTGAAAATAATAAGAATTACAAAAATTAATACACAAAATAGTCATAATAAAAAAATGAGAATTTCTTGGTTGTCACTAAAATGTCACAAGGCAAACAAATGTTAATGGTTTTCTAATCGGCTTTAATTTCCTTTAAATCTAGTTCCATTTATCATACAGTGATAAAGAGATGTATGAGATGGAAGAAAGGCCAGATGCTCAGAAGCAGATTCTGGCAGAAATCGCCAAGAAACTTCCCATCTGCACGCGCGCTCAGTCAGGAGGTATCAGACACCTAGCAGTGTTTGCCAGTCAGACATGTGACCGGATGTAAACACGGCCAGCTGATCTTCTTTATTCCTGTCTAACTCCATGATCTACTGCATCTTCATTGCATCAACAGTGTTTCAGTACTTCCTCAAGTTCTGGGTGGTGCGTTTCACTTCTGATGGAGCTCATACTGTATTAACTATAAGAATGCACAAAATGCAGTGTTTCTGACCACACTGGTGTTTCAGGAAGCCAAACAAATTAGAATACAATGTTAACAACAACAATGACAGTAATAGCCACAAATTGTAATACATAAATATTTCATAGGTATATTATTTTTGCTTTGTGTGTTTACAGTGAATTTATACTGTAATAGCATAGAAGCATCGCTAGGCATGTTAAATTGTTATGAATGCACTGTAAACCACGGCTTATTGCTTTATTAATAAACCTGCTGCTGTCAAAGAAACATTGGTGCGCACTGCTCCTGGCTGAATAACTTTTGTAACATTAGTAATAATTAATTGATATTTAATTTACACTGTGAAGACTATGCAGTGTTATTTTAAATTTATTTATTACATTTTGCACCTGAAAATGTCTTTTAGATCTTCCTGGAAAACCTGAAAAGCACTGTTTGCTGAATTTGTTTCTTTGTTCTATTGCATTTATGTTTTTGGTTCTGTAGAATCAGGCACACAGACTTTGAAGGGATAGTTCAGCCAAAATGATAATTCGGTTATAAATAATGACTATCCTTCAATGGCATGTACTCTGATAATTGCTTTTTTAACTATAGCCACAGTTTTGTGCAATAAATGTATTTATGAAAAAAAATATAAATAATTGGGCTGCTGTGAAATCTCATGTTTCATAGCTGTTTGGCTATCACTGCTGGTTGGTGGCTAAAAACAGATCCACGCTAGGTAAGAAAGCCTTTCTTCTCATGCTGAATTGCTGGATTCTCCTTTTACCTTTTCATTGTTTTTCTTCAAGAAGCAGAAACTTCATGAAACTTTCTACTGCTACATTTTGAGCTTGACCTTTGGCTAGCAGAAGTGATTTAATATGACTCATATTTCTGGTGTGGACCGTTTAACCTCAAAGATACTCCTGTTTTCAGAGGCGTTTTCTGCACCAATGTTTCAGAACGGGCCTGACAGCAACGGCTTTAACGTTGGGCTCAACAGAAACCTCCAGCAGGTGTTTGGAGAGGATAAAAAGATCTGGTTTATTCCAGTGTTCACAAGGTGAGCTCATGTCAGAACTGCTCACAGTCTGAAAGGATGAGAGAATGCATTAAACTGATCAAAATTTACACTCAAGGCATAATGTTACAAAGGATTTATATTTCAAATAAATGCTGTTGTAAATGCATTTGTACTGTCTCCACTCTATTTCTTCATCGAATAATGCTGAAGAAATTTCTGGATCCACAAAAAAATATAAAGCAGCATAACATTTAACTGTATTTATTACGGTATTTTAGACTATTTTATTTATGATCAAATAAATGCAAGATTGATAAGCAGAAGAGACTTCTTTTAAAAAACGTTACAAATCAAACTTTTGTCTGCTAGTGTGAATATTTCCCATGTGTTGTGTTTGTCATAGTCAGGGTGATGGGCATTATTTCCCGCTGAGGACCCTGTGTGAATCTGAGAATCCTTTATTGGCCAACGAGGGGGAACGGATGGAGAACGGTGGGTCAGATGAAGAAAGCACAGGTGAGAACACATTCAAGTTGAAATGCATCTACTAAAGCTTAATATTAAGTGTGGCCGTCTTGTGTTTCCAGTTTATATTGTACAAATAAAATGGCTCTTAGACAGATTTTTAAACAAGTGTTAACTCCCTCCAATCCAATGTTATTTTCAGATGAAAATGGACCTTTAGTCATTATTAGGACGGAATCATAACCACCGGAAGGGGAGGAATACTCGGTGAGTATAGACTTTAGTGGTGAAGGCTATTACTATTAGTGTTAATAGTATTAGTTGATGACTATTACCTCATATGTAGGGCAAGTAATTTAGGCATTTTCATTCCTCAAAATGATCTGGTCCTTCACACTAGTGATCCTGGCAACACTACTCAATATACAAATCAAGATCTAGTATTTAGTCTATTCCCATTTGTTTCTTATTTATTTGACCAGTGGGATCCTGGCTCAGCGGTTTAAGAAAGCACCTTGAATGAGACGACTGCATTCCAGATTCTGGATCATTCCAGAAAAGCCTTTTTATAGAGATCCAGATATATCAGGAACAGTGAGGATTTTCTTGTAATGCTGATTACTTTGAGCTCTTACTGAATGTTATCAAGTGTATCGCTCATCTTTTATGAAAAGGAGAGCCACATCAGGACAATCACTGATATTTCCAGATATCATAGACCTATATGACTGTTTATTATCATGCTTCGATGAGAAGAGAT